>NW_022990154.1:0-188527 GCF_902827175.1 Gymnodraco acuticeps
TTTTACCACGTTTTTTACAGACAATATTGATAGATAAATAGCAGCAGTTCTCACTATGTGTTAAATATCTTTGCCTTCAATACATTACATTAGAAAGCTGACAAAGTCATATTGCTAAATATCTAAATGTAACTTTTTGCATGGAAAAAACCCTCAACTTCACTGATGTGTAGGTGATCTAGTATTTAGTATTGTTTAATGGAATGTATATCAGTGTATTCAAGTCAATACTTCATTCATTTAAACCAATATCTTTCTTGATTCTTTGTACAGTATGAAAAAAAGAGTCTTTGTACCTGAGCTGAAGTTCACTGCTGTGAGGAGTCCAGTTCTGTCTCTCACTCTCTGGTCCAGCCTGTCTGCATCACCTGGACACTTTAAACAAACAGATATAATGTAAAGTACCATGTGTACAAACAATATAACTGATTATCTTCTGTTGAACATGTTGGATTGTGTATTGTCCGAGTCAGGGGCCTTTTTATTTTACTGTAACTTTGGAAATTGTGTTACCAATGCTTACTGTTTATTTCATACCCATTTGGTAATGCAATTAATAAAAACTTCAAGGTTTGGGTTCGTTCTTCAGATGACTGTGACGTTAACGTGTCAGCTCGATAATGAACTCCAGCTCAACCAACCATATTGTAATATCTAAGTAATCATCTTGAAATATGACATTAATAATTGTAATATACACACATCTTATTGTGAGGTTGATTTCACATACACTACTTTGACATTAGCTTGTCTACATACTTGAGCATAGCCAATTTAAATTAACCTTAGATGCATACAGTTCTACCTACATAATAAAATATCTCTAAGTTACAAGGATGAAACCTTATTTTATCAACCTCAAACAGAAGCCGTTTGTTCAACAGTATTATCCCACTTAACACTTGTCTATTTAGTTTTAACCTTTATATACAGTCTATGATTTTAACTTGGAGGCTACGATTAGCATCATTGGCACCGATGTAGCTACCACTAGCCACTAACTAACCCAAGCCTTACCATTCATTACGTAGCCGATTAAAATCATTAACACATAAATAAAGCACTCGAATTTCACTTACCGCATTCATGCACCGTCTGTTTTAACCGCAGAGCGAGTCACAATAGTCCGATATATAAGCATGAAGAACAAACAACCACGGCCGGCTACAAGTTGTGTTTGCTGGATGAGCTGAGCAGGCAGAGTCCCTGTAGCTTCACGGAGCAGGTAGCAGAGAGACAAGAAGCTAACAGCGGCAGGCACTTGACAGAGCCGTCACTCAATGTGACCACGCCCTAATCTATGCACAAACTTTAAGACCTAATATAAATAAAAGGGTCGCGTTAGAAAACAATTCACTCTCAGATCCATAATCATGAAGGTGGAATCTAACTATATCGCTAATAAAATGTATGGAGCCAGGGGTAGAAACATGTTTTTTTCTGCTGTAAAGTTGGGCATTTTAACATGGGGGTCTATGGAAATTGCTCCTTTCTGCAGCCATCGCCTATCGGCCAATATATGAACTGCAGTGTGTGGCACTTCCGTATTGGCTTCCCGGTGTCAGTACCAGATATGTTCGGGCTACCAGATATGTTCGGGTGTATTTCCGTCGCATCCGTCATCCGTCATATCCGTCTACTCACCTCCCTCTGCTCCCAGCGCTCTGCTGCCACACACCGGCCGTCTGCGGAACTGCAGCCGGAGGAACTCGGTACAGCTTGTTATGTGTGTGTACTTGTGCACATAAATAATGTTTCTAATTATTTACAATTAAAAAATATATATTCTGCGTTACTTTAGCCAACACTTTTATAATATATAAGCCTGATCATGTCGTTGAAAGCAAGTACAGATGTTCTCCCTTTTCCAGTTCTGTGTGAACTTCATCTAAGGCAGATGCTTTGCTTCTGCACCAGTTTAGCAGAAGTCTGTTTTGTAAGACTGGTTTTGTTGCAGTCTGTTCATGCTATGTGTTTCTTGCGTAAGACTATATACACACGGAACACATGTATTACAGGGCTGTACCCAGTGTGCTTCATAAAACATTTTTGAAGCTTATTTTTTTAAATTAAGCCGTTTCCATGTTATAACAGCATCTCGTTAAATCAATATCGGAAACAATAATTGTTTTTTTGTGGTTGTTTAAATGTAATTTATGGTGCTGTTAGAGTGCTTATAGACTGACCCGTTAATACAGATGCCCCCCCCCCCCCCTTTGTGTGCAGTGAGCTGGAGAGAAGGCAGTCTATTTATTGTGGTGAAAATGTTGTTTAAAAAAACCCCTAACATATATGGATTGAATCTGAATATTGTGTTGGATTAAAACATTTTGTACATTTTGAGAATTCTTACATCTATTACAATACATTTTGAGCTTTGGACAATGTTTGGATCAAACGAGCCAGAAACAACCTTAAGCAGCCACCACTCGAATATTATTGCAGTAATATCATACTAGTAGCCTTATATTAGTGTAGCCTAATATTGATCGACAAATATTTAGAAATAAATCTGGTTCTGCCTGCCTGCCTCATCGCACTCTGCCCTGCTGCATTACCATGTATAGTATTTACATTCATAATGATCCTTTTTTGTTGCAGAACTTTAGAGGCTTTAAGAGACGAACAGTGACGTGCGGTGAGGTTCATGGCTGGTGAGGCACTGACTCTTTCAGAGTCAGATTTACAAATATTATATTCTGACCTTAATCGAAATATTCTGTTATTTTCAAAAGCTTTTTTGGTCTGATGTTTCGATTCATTTTAAACAGACCGTTCAACAAAAGGATACCGACAATCTAAATAGTGGATTGTTGGAAGTCCATGCTCTCCTTCTGGACAAGGACAACAATCTCTATTACTTTTTTGTAAAAGTCCTCCTTATCTTCCTCTAGTTTCAAAAGTCTAGCTTGTTGTTTTGCATCTGGTCTACCGTCTCTGCGTAGAATAACAGTAGCAACAAGAACCTGTGGGCTCACGTGCGCCCCCTTCAGTGCGGCAGAGGTTATGGCTGCCTCCCCTGGTGCTTTTTTCATTGCCGTTGTACGCGAGCCTAAATATCATATACGTGAAATAAGTTATTTAGAGACTATGGATGGCGAGGATAAATGTAATAAAGGGATCTACAAACATTACATTGGTGACCTACAGTGAGATGGTGCAGGCATGCGCTTAGTGCCCGCGCTCCAGCCAGTTACTGTGGGCTTACGAGAGGCAGAGCTTGTCCCTGCCTCACTTCTTCTCATCGCTACCCGTAGTTGTAGCGGAGCTCGGCAAATTTGCTGATTTTGACTATAAAAAGCGATTGGAATCAAACAGAAATCACACTTACAACACAGATCAGTGGAGACATTTTATTATTACTATTTAGTTTTTCTTTAGTTGTTTTTCCGTTACATTGTAGTATGGCAGTCGATGACAGGTGAGGCTCTGCCTCCCCTGACTGCACGTCGCTGGAGACGAACTGTCAATGATGCCAACTTGGCGACCTACAAACTAGATATAGCAATCTTGGAGCTATTGCGGCTAGATACTTTCATTGGAAATAATTTTGCGGTCATTATGGGGAAGCGGAGGGATCTAGATCGTTCACACATAACAAGCTGTACCGAGTTCCTCCGGCTGCAGTTCCGCAGACGGCCGGTGTGTGGCAGCAGAGCGCTGGGAGCAGAGGGAGGTGAGTAGACGGATATGACGGATGACGGATGCGACGGAAATACACCCGAACATATCTGGTAGCCCGAACATATCTGGGTACTGACACCGGCTCTACCCCACAGTTTGCCGCTTGGTAAATATATTAGATGGCTGACTACAACAGTGCGGCTCAATGCCTCTTGGTGAAGAAGAGAGGGGGTTGTCCACGCCCCTTAGCTGTGATATACTGAGCCTATACACGGCCTGGCGTGAGCTATTGCTTAAGTATACTATATGAAAACTACTTTATTTAAACAAATAACTTTTAGGTATTTTTGCAATATATAAAATATGTTGTGAAGATTTATACATGTATTTAACATTTAAGAGATGTTTTATAATAAGATTTATTTTTATTCCTCAACAGTACAGAATACAGTTGTTTTAGTTTTTTTTAGAGGAAATGTTACCCCGCATTAACCAATCATCATTCCTCTCTGGTTACTTTCACTTTTCCATGGTACTGTGAGAGGACATCGCTGTATTCGCCTGTAAGCCACATCCACAGGGAGATTTGGTTCAGTTCCATCACATAATGTAACGCAGTAACGCACCCATTTAAATCACAGTAACTATAACGGTGTTACTGAGTTGGAAATAGGTAACTAGTAGCGTTATTAGTTACCGCAAAAGGTAGTTGTGTTACAGTAACGCGTTAGTCCCAACACTGGTTGTCGGGGCCTTAAATAACCCCTTATTTTATAGTGAGATGCATTTTTATGTTCATATAATAGTGATTTCAATGCCACCCCCAATCACTGGTTCCACCCTGGCCACCCCACTGAAAATGTCCTGGCTCTGCCACTGGGGAGGCGCGGTTTCGTTCTTTCCTATGAGAGCTGCTCATTGGCTCATGAGGACAAAAATGGCCCAACTTTCGAGAGAGCAAACGTCACAGATTACCCAGCATGCCTGGCTGTCAGAGCAGAAGAACCCGTATGTGTGCTCACAGAGCATGTGCCCCTTAAGCCCCGCCTCCTGTCATTAAGCCCCGCCCCCAGGCCCCCCACTCTCGGCTCAGTAGAATGAATGGAGAGAGAAAATAAATCTAGACTCGGCTTTTAGTGCATTTTACAACTTTAAGGACTGTTAAGTATTACTTTGTAATAGCACCCTTACTCCATGTTTAATGGTACTTCCAGGGTTCGAGTTATGAGTTATGTGGGAGCCAATGGGAGCTGAGCTCCCATAAAGGCCGCTACACACCAACCTGAGACCAAAGAACGCGTCTCGACTTTTACGTCGGCTACGTCGCCCGCCTACGCCGCCCGCCTACGAACACACTGCAAATACTTCAGTCAACGAGTGTCAATAACTCTCCTTACCAGCAGGCGGCGTTAGCGTGTATTCGTCATTCAAAAGAGGCAACAACCGGAAGACAGACTATACACCGAGAGAAGAAGAACAGACTGCGTGATATAAACAAACAACAAATAGCAACTGGGTTCCATTTTCACTCTCTCCTCGTCGATCGAAAACATGTAAACATAAAAAATAAACTCTTGCGTCCGGGTGAGATGAAAATGAAAAAGATCAGCCGTCTGTGTGTGCCTTCTTAATCGTTTGTTTTGGTCCCTCACTCTGGTGCAGGTCAGAACGATGTTTATTGAAAGTTTACATCACCAAGGTTTAATTACTGAGTGAATGGTTGTTGAGCATCTGCCTGGCTGTTCATTGGCTGTGATATACTGAGCCTATACACGGCCTGGCGTGAGCTATTGCTTAAGTATACTATATGAAAACTACTTTATTTAAACAAAATAACTTTTAGGTATTTTTGCAATATATAAAATATGTTGTGAAGATTTATACATTTATTTAACATTTAAGAGATGTTTTATAATAAGATTTATTTTTATTCCACAACAGTACAGAATACAGTTGTTTTAGTTTTTTTTTTACATTTTGTTAAATTAAATTTAAGGTTTTACTGCAAAAAATAAGAAAGTTGTTTTTAATTTTACATGATGTTTTATAAAAAGATTTACATGCAGTAAAATGATGTGTATTTTATGTGTTTTACATAGAATTCAATGTCATTTAACATTCAAGACAATTCAACAATGGAATTGTCCTGTAAACATTTATCATTAAACCAATTTATAGAATAAAACCTTTATTTATTTTTAATAAAAGTAATTTAATGTATTTTATGGTAAATACATTTAATATAGAAAAACAAGAAAGGTCTGTAAAATAATAGTGAATTTCTGTGAAAAAACTTGTTGAAAGTGTGAGGACCCAGAGACAGAAGGACCCAGAGACAGAAGGACCCAGAGACAGAAGGACCCAGAGACAGAAGGACCCCAGAGACAGAAGGACCCAGGAGACAGAAGGACCCAGAGACAGAAGGACCCAGGAGACAAAGGGAAGGACCCAGAGACAGAAGGACCCAGAGACAGAAGGACCCAGAGACAGAAGGACCCAGAGACAGAAGGACCCAGGAGACAAAGTGAAGGACCCAGGAGACATCAGCTTCATTATTTTCATTTATTGTCAGCATGAAGCAAATAGTGATTCAGTTTGACTTTAAAACGTAGACATTATCCCACTGAGTGGATCTGTTTCCATCTTAAAGTGATGAGTGATTACATGTGATCGATATCAGCTGAGGACATGTTGCTGTCCTGCAGAACTACTGCACAGGACGGACCATCATGCTGATGGATTTCAGGGAGTAGTCGTAACCCTTCCAAGTGTACCAGCTCACTCCTATAGCAAAAATAGTGCCATCAGCCCCCCAGCGATAAACCCCGTTGGGATTTGCGAAGTGACAATCGTTGTACCAGAACCCCCCCAGGAATTTTCTGGCACAGTTAGAAGTCCAAGAGTCCTGGTCTTTGTCGAAGGTGGAGAACTTCTGTCTGTTATGAGTACTCATGGAGTCTCCTGCAGAAACACAACAAGTGTATAATCACAATATTATAATACAACTAACACAGGGATGAAGTATCTCTGTGTTGGTCCCTGAAGGCAGCAGGCCCCTGGTCCAATGGGATTTCTCCATGTGATGTTGGAATATAGCAGAAAGTAATCTCCACATATTAACAACACTTTATGATTTCTGAAGTTGAAATGCATCTCCAGAATATATATAACAACATTAGGCTGTGAAGGAACTACAGCACGGTCCCTTTGGGTAATGTTCTCTTTGTCAATCAGTCATTAGCCTAAGGACAGCCCAGATCATTCATTGTTAAAGATATAGGAAGGGATACCTCCAGATGTGTGATATACAGAAGAATGTCATGGGCATATAGCCACAGTTCCTGATCTGCTGTGGTTACCCCCTTATCTCTCTCTGATGTCTGAAGCCAGTCCTACGTGTGAGAGCGTCTCCTGAACATCAGAAAGACATCAAGCACTTCCTGCTGTTCCTCACCTGCCCCTCCATCAGTGAATCCAGACACATGCAAAGTGAACCCGGAGGCCTCGGGGTCCACGGAGAACGAGGAGTACCGAGCGAACACTTTGTTGCCTTCAAAGTCCTCCATGCCCACCAGCAGCTCGTACTTCTTCCTCAGAGTCAGGTGGGAGAGAGTGTCCAGACCTGCAGACAAACAGACACCATGAACGCTAGGAAACCGAGAGTTTGATCAAGTCAGGACCTCCGGTTCGTCTTCATCTCTCACCGAGCCAGTATTCTCCGACAGCGTTACCAAAGCCCGTCTTGTAGTGATCCCAGGGCCGGTAGAAGTTCACGGAGCCGTCCACCCTCCTCTGGAACACCTGGGGGAAATACTAAATCTCTCAGCAAATATAATGGACATTTCCAGTCCATGGAAAAAGAGCATAACAGAGTCTAACCAGCCTCTACGGGGAACAGGAGCCAACAGTAGATCTAAGGTGGAGCCTCTGGTTTCTCACTGCCATTCACTGAATGCATCCAGGAGCTAATCTGACTAGCATGGTTTAGCTAACACACTTCAAGTGTCCCAACGGTCTCTGGAGAGATTGATCAAACTGTAGATTTGATAGATTAGACTAAATACTTTACTTGTTTATCCTGCACAAAGATACTGTACGTATTTTTCATCTCTGCTGTCTGACCAGGTTTCAGTTCACAGATAACTGGGGGCCAGATTTAGCTTTTGAGTTCAGGTACTCACCGTCCACCGTCCGTCGAGTGAGTCCATGTCACAGTACACCTACACACACACACACACACACAAGCACACACACACACACACACCACACACACACACACACACACACACACACACACACACACACACACACACACACACACACACACACACACACACACACACACACACACACACACACACACACACACACACACACACACACACACACACACACATTCTCATTAACATATCCTATCCATTTGATCAGTGAGATATAGTGTTGGATGAAGTCTCTCAGAGGATGTACCTGGACAGCAGAGGTGGATCCGATGGGGTAGATGGTGTAAACTCCACTGGGTTTGGTGTTGTCGTTGTTGTAGATGTCGCTGCAGTCTATTGGGAGGTCGAGAGACATGCCCCTGTCCAACAGCAGAGCCAGGAGGACGAGGCCGACTGAGACCAGCTGGACAGAGGACATGTTGTTCTGACTTTAATCTGACACATCCTGAGTAAAAAACTGAATTCTGGGAAAAATCTGATTACTTTTAAAAACGGAATTCTGAGAACACAAAATACATTTGGGGGAAAAAAGTCAAAATTCTGACTTCAATCTCAGAACAAAAAACCTACTTTTTGTCAGATCTAAAAAGGAATTGCACATGTGGCTCTCATGCTCTTCCACACAGGTAAAATAACAAAGTACATTTTATCCTCATATTTGATCACACCATATGAAGGATATTATAATATATATATATAGCAAGTATACAGAAGAGGATCAGGGCCTCATGTAAAACATCTTTTCACATCGGACCAAAAGTGATTCTTCTTTTCAAAAAGTCAAAGTTCAGACTTTAATCTCAGAACTAGAAAAAAACACTTTTGGTCAGATATAAAAAAGATATCACAATTATCCTCTTCTATACAATGAATACAAGGTTATAAAGTAAATTCATCAACAACTGTACTTTAGGTCATTTAGCTGAATGCAGGACTTTGAATTATAACAGAGTATTTGAAATGTGAAATGGTCCTCACCTTCATGGTCATGTTTCTGCTGCAGTGATCTGAAGGAGGTCTCCCGCAGTGTGTCCACTCCTTCACTGCCTTCCTGTCTTATTTATGTTGAAACGTTCTTCCTTGTTCCGCCTTTCTTCCTCAATGTGCTGCCAACAATGTTGAAAAGGGGATTTACTGTCCCAATGACGCCAAATGATCAAGGGGAATTGTGTGTTTGTTTAAGTAAATAAGAATTCCACCGCTATTCTTTCATGTGGGCACTTTTTCATCTATCTGCAGCTTTTCCTTTTTTTCGTTCAGACTATTATGAATCCGTGTATCTACCGTCCAATTGTTTTTCTTTATTAAACAAGTAAACGGAAGAGCGTCTGAGAGGCCTTTTTGCTTTTTGCTTGTTACCTTACTAAATGGTCTAATGGTCATTGGAGCGAGGGGCGGGGGCCAAACTCAAGGAAGTGATTTCAAAACAAAAGCACTCGTGTGCTTGGAACGGTGATAATATTATAAACAAGGTGAATTTAGCGATCACAAACGAAAACGGCCAAGACACATATTGAGCCCAGAAAATGAATGATATTAAGTGCTGTATTTATAATAGGCCTAAATCTAAAATGGACAACATTGTTAGGAGATTTAAACTACAGCGATTCTGCACTGCGGTCACCTCAGCCGTCTCTCGAGTTTGTTTTTTCAATTTCAGATGCTCTTCATTTTTTGTCCTGCTATATTTGATGATCGATAGCGATACAAGTATTTGTTATCATAAGTTCTTAATAAAACTGACACTGTTGGACTCGGTACTAGTTTGACTGCTACCACAATACAATGAAGTACTTCTAGTGTGTTGTTTAAAAAAAAATCCTCTGTCAATGTCCCCTCCTGAGAACCAAATCAAGCCACTTCTGTTAAGTTGATGAGGGGGAAATGATTTTTGTTTGCCATTAGTTCTTTGTGAGTTTGACACTGTTGGACTCAGTACTAGTGAAACTCCCACAAGTACTATGAAGTACTTTATTGTGTACTTTTCATGTAATCCTCTGTCAATGTCCCCTCCTGAGTACAAGAATGCATGTTTTTCTGCAATTTTGAATAAGCATTAAAAAGCCTTTCTTCCTGAGACTGACAGTATTGGACACTCCCCCATGTCAATACGTTTCTCTTTTTGTAGTGTATTGGTCTTTTGTAGAGGTTTTTCATTGCCAGCTAAAATGTTGCCTATGGGGCAGCAAATTGGTCAGAACCAGCCCTGGTGTCATCCCCACAGCACCCCCCATTTGAAACATGTTCCCACGGCTATGGATGCCTAAGTCCATGAGTGGGAAATATAATCTACGTATTCGTCCAGTATTGGATCTTCTAAAGTTTCACCATCCCGGAATAAAACAATAAATCTATGTAGGTTATTGGGTTATTTTTCAATATTTGGCAGATGGGACAAAAAAGGGAGGTGTAGCTCAACAGGAACCTTTGATCTTGTGTTGGGTAACATTGACTCTGTAAATACGATTCTTAAAGTATGTGGGTCACACTGCAGCTTTTCTAAGTAAAATACTTTGATAAATTGTAGTTTTAAACACTTTTGTCTTTTTACTTCTGATGCTAACTGATGTGAGTCCCATGGTCCCCTGAAGTGGCTGAATTACTTTAAATATAGTGTATAAATTCAGGTTTACAATACACGTCCTATTCTTCATAGAGCAGGAGGCTAGGACACCCCACAGCCAATTACTAAGAACATCTATGTTAGGAGGTGTTTTTAGGTTTTAAACAATAATATGATATATGAGGATTTGACTTCTAATGGATTATTTTTACTTTACTTCATGCACTGGTTAATACTGCTTGTTTTTAGCTTCTGTTGCGCTAACGGATAAAAGAAGATGTTTCTACAATGATGTGGAGGGAGAGTCCTCTCCAGTCAGACTGAGAGGCTGATAACTACAGCTCAGTGAGGTAAAGGACTGAGTGTTTAGATAGTTCACTTTAGTCTAAGTTATCTCAGTGGGTCTCAAATGTTTTGATCACAATTTATGTAAACAAATATGGGCGGGCCGCCCAGGTATATTAACGGCCGCCCAAGTATATTTCGCAACCCATTTAGTTTTTTAAATTTTTTTTAATAATTTCATGCGCGTGTAAAAGCACATTTTCCGCTCGTGAGTAGCTTGTTTTGCGCTAGAATATTGACCCAAATCTGACTCCATCTGCTTATCTCCATCGGCATCTCCATCTCACCTTGTTTCCCTTTGTTTCCCTTTGTTTATAATATTATCACCGCTTTTGTTTTGAAATCACTTCCGTGAGTTAGGCCCCGCCCCTCGCTCCAATGACCATTAGACCATTTAGTAAGGTAAAAAGCAAAAAGGCCTCTCAAACGCTCTTCCGTTTACGTGTTTAATAAAGAAAAACAATTGGACGGTAGATACACGGACTATTATGCTATACAAATCATTAATTATATTTTATATTTCAACACAATGTGGTTTCCACACAGAGTAATACTTAAATATCAATCCCTTACATGTTCAGATAATCAATGTTTAGTTTTCTGTATGATTTCTTTTTGGGTATTTTCTTACAAGACCAATCATCTTCCTCTACAGCAGGACACTTTCTGAATGATATGGGTTTTGATAGTGATGCATGTTGGCAGCACATTGAGGTAGAAGAGTGGCTCAAGGAAGAAAGGCATGTAGGTGTGTTCCCTAATACACCCTTCCTCATGGGGACAGGTTTGATAAGGACATTAAGAAACACATGTACACACACACAGACACACACACATTTCATAGTACTCAATTGTAGCACGATATATCAGAACATGTCAAAGAAGAATCAATGCATTACTGCATGAACGTACTTTATGTTTAAATACATCTTACCTGTGGGTTATTATTGTGCGATGTAAAGAAAGCAGTAGCTTTCCAACGTGCCCCCGAAAACAGTTTAAAACGTACAAGTTTCACAATAGTTTTGCAGGTGAAAAACTGAAGAGGGGCTTCAAAATCCGGCAGCACCAACACCTGATCTGCCGGATTTGGAACCTCCTCTTTAGTTTTTCACCTGCAGGGCCCAGAGTGAAATGCTTTTGTGAGCACAAACTAGAGGGGGACAGCAAACACCAGTGTGATTTTGGTGAGTCTGTGACTATCCTGGAGAAAGATATAGGGGGGGTTCCAAATCCGGCAGGAGAAATACCTGCTCTGAATGTTATGTAGAGAACAGTGCAGATCTTCCCTATTGACACCAGGATTAACCTAGTCTAAAATAAGGAACATTAATAGTGTGATAGAAAATGAAATGTAATGTAATAGAGGCACAGATATAAGATCAATAATACACTTTATTTTAGGGCACCTTTCAAAGCATTCAATGTCACCTTAAAATACAATTTAAAAAAAATAGGAGTGGCATTACAATACAAACATGTGTTGAGTAGGGATATATACAAATGATATTCAAAGGAGCAATTCAAGTGAGTGAAGCCAGTTTGAACACATTATTTTGTAGGCTTGATTGAAAATAACACAGTGTCTGACATGATCATGTGATATCATTACTGTTATATCATTGCTTACTATTCGTGGTTATCAGACACTACAACAACAGAGAAGGTTTTAAGAAATAGGACTATTGACAAATCACATCTTATCCCGTCATTGTCTGTTCTGTAGGAAGGAGGAATATAACAGAGTGGGACTATACACTCAAAAACGGAAGTTTATTCCAATACGAAGATTGTGACAGATCTGAGAAACGTGTCCTTAAAACGAGCCTCCTCCTAATTGTATGCACATTATTTATTCAGCCGTTTGCTGTTTAATCTGATATATCATTGGGAAAACTGCGCGTCCCCGCGAACAGGGCTTTAATCCACGGCAAGGCTTCAACCTACGGCATAACACCGGCAGATACATTTAAAAAACATCGCGGACCGTTTGTCAATTTGAACTGATTTTAATATTTACTCACCAGCAGGTAGCAACAGAGGCTCATTGTATGTAACAGCCTGAACAAATACTAGAACAATATGCATCCAAAACATATTAACAACGTTTAAAAAAGAACCGGTGTCGTTTTTTGGTTTTTCGGAAAACCAAAAAACCGACGTTATTCAGTTTTTAAACCAAAACGGGAAAACAGATAAATCAAAGTTTTGGTTTTGTTTGTATGATTTACGGATAATCATGGGAAAACAAGGAGAAGGCGCATTATGAAGTGTGTGTGTGTGTGTGTGTGTGTGTGTGTGTGTTGTGTGTGTGTGTGGGGTGTGTGTGTGTGTGTGTGTGTGTGTGTGTGTGTGTGTGTGTGTGTGTGTGTGTGTGTGTGTGTGGTGTGTGTGTGTGTGTGTGTGTGTGTGTGTGTGTGTGTGTGTGTGTCACTGGCATTTGTTTTCAGAAGATATTATGATAGTGACGTTCGTTCCGGTGCACGTCCGACAGCATTTAGCACTACATCGAGATTAAGATTAAACTAATTTATTTTGGGAACACCCGCATATAGGCTACCTATGGAGTTAACAGATGTGTGTAAATTACTGTTCATGGTCATTTGAAAACAAATGCCGGTGTCGGACAGACACAGAGCTGAGCAGAGCACACACACACACACACACACACACACACACACACACACACACACACACACACACACACACACACACACACACACACACACACACACACACACACACATCATGCGCCTTGGTGACTGGACATCTCCTTCATAAAACTAATAAAAGGGGGAGTAATCGGGCATTTCGATGTGTGTAGAGATGTGTGTAGAGATGTGTGTAGAGATGTGTGTAGAGATGTGTGTAGAGGCATAGACGGCGCGTGAGGCTCAGGTTTGGGAAGGCTAAATAACTTTGTTTTCATCTTACGCTGCCCGCCTCCGGCGTCTATAGAAAAGAGATCAACTCTGTGAAAGCACCGTCTGCTGACCGATCAGAGCTCAGTGTGCGGAGTTTAAATCTATCAAGTCATATTACAGGAAAAAGGAAATGCAGTTTAAACTGCCGTATGCAGAGAAGACGCCGACGTGTCACACTTATCATTCATATCACACTGACATCAGATCATCAATCAGATCATCGATCTCACATCGATATCACAATATTTCCTTATCTGAGTCAGCTTCTCGAGCCGTATCTGGCCGTGCAACACTTAGTTACATTGTCACATATACTGTATGCAGACGGATTATTTTAAGCAACACATTAAATTGACAAAACACTCAACTCAAATGTAATAAAGTCAGATCCCCTCGTGTTTTAGATGGGGCAGTATCATAAAACGGTTGTACGCTTTCAAACACTCGGTAGTTTATTTTTTAACGAGTTGTTCTGTATTCTCCTTGCAGGTGCAACTATGTGGCTTGTATCCTGGATTATATGTTTAAGTCATCATGGATGTTTAAAGTTCATATTTGTCTAATATTAGTTTACTTTTCATTAATGAAGTATGACATTGCGCTGTCAGTACACTTGTCACTGTTTGTGATTGGTCAAATGTAGCTAACCCCGCCCCTTTCACGTGAACGCGTTCTCAGCTGGAGAGAGAAACCCTGGCTTGATTTACCGAGTTGATAACCAGCGCTGTAGGACCGTTTAGCGAGATCTCGTTTGTTAGGGTTAGTTAAGATAACTCAAGCATATCCAGGGTCTGTTGAACTGGCTTCGTGGTACAGGGCACAGGTGGCTGCATAGCAGCGCTAATGTCAAAGACATTATATTTTTATTTTACCAAGATGCGGTTACACAAATATTTGGGAAGGCTTAGCCTTCCCTAGCCTACAGCACCCGCCGCCCCTGTGTAGAGGTGTGTGTGGTTAACACGTAGCAGCCTGCAGTCACTCGCTGTTCTGATGAAGGTAAACACAGCGAAGGCGGTAAGTAAAAAGGCACAGCTCTCGGCGCGCTGGTGCTGCACTTCTCAGAAGCGGAGTTACACGTCCCGCTGCCTCCTGATGCTGCCTGCAGCCATTTCATGAAGTGAAGGAGGTTTTCCTTCTATAAACAGCTGCGGGCAGCAGATACCGTGAGAGTCCCGGACATGAATTCATAGATCAAGGCAGACTGGTTTAATCTCCTGTTTTGCCAATCCGGTGCTTAAACAAAGGCAAGGCAAGTTTATTTATATAGCACTTTTCAACACAAGGCAATTCAAAGTGCTTTACAAAAAAATGAAAGACATTAAGAAAATGGCATTTAAAATCAGACATTAAAAAGAAAAGCTAATAAAATAACATAGCTCTACACCCCTGGCCGACATGTCCTTAAAATGAAGTCCGAGTTTGAAATATATCTCAAATAATGTATGCACTGCCATTTCCCCACATAAACATAACAGTCTGCAATGAAACGGTTGTCTCCTGTGCGCTCCTCTTCCTACTTGGCGCACCGGTAACTTTCTCGTCTGCACACAAACACAATTGTGGTGGCTTAAAGCCCACCTCTGCTCCGCGCCGTCCTTTAGATGAGCCTGGTCAGATTGATAAAAGAGGGAGTTCAACACACCGGCATAAAAGTTATAACAATAATTTGATTTTAACGGTAAAAAACACCAATACAAGTTTTACAGAGTACTCCGGACTCCCAGTTCTACCGCTGTGCGATACAGGTATCGGGACCAGCCAGTCAGAAACAGGGGGCATTTTGCATGACTACACAACAGTATATATGGATATATTTTGAGGTGGACAGCCACTTCTTATCTTCCACCTGACACAACTCCTTTAATTTCCCAGGGAAGGTTTCACACAAACTATTCTTTTAAAACAATCAAACATTGTACACAGATATATTGGTGCTTGGGATTATTCCCAGCAAAAACCTTGGAAAAAGAACATGTGTGTGTGTTAGTGAGGGAAAGTGTATGTGTGTGTGTGTGCATGCTGATAAGCAGAGGCGTATGTGTGTGTGTGTGTTGCTGATATCTGGGTTAAGGAGTTTATGTGTGTGTGCTGCATGGAGACAGGAGGTGTATGTGTGAGTGTAAGTAAGAAGGTTTAGATATAGGATTACTTTAAACAGTCCCAAATAATACATGTTCACTTCAATACAGTTCAAGATAATACCTGTTTACTTTAATACAGTTTAGAACAATATCTGGGTGCTTTAGCACAAGAGGCTGAGACCGGCTGAACCGCCGAATCCCTCGGAACATCATAAAAGCCATTTTCAACGGTTATCTGGTGAAAGATTAACTAGGCTACTGGAGGAAATAATATGACTGATATAGGTGCCAACATTAAACACTTTTTGAAAAAATATTATGATTAAATATTTTTATATATTTATAATTCTGCAAATATTACGATAAACTCACAGCTATTTCGCGGCCCGGCAGTAACACCTCTGCGGCCCTGATCTAACCGACAGGTCCGCACGCACTCTCCAGACAAAACTCTAATAAGCATTCATTCATTCGCCCCACCTCTTCCCACATACAAAAAAAATATTAAATAAAAAAAAATATATAAAAAAATAAAATTAAAAAATATATATATATTTTATATTTTTATTTTTAATGAACAAGGTAAATATCATACAATTGGTATCAGTAAAATGTATAATCTACAATACAATCTCGTTTAAAATTGTGTTACGATGTCTAAAGTTACTGATAAGTCACATGTTTCCTGCCTGGCCTTGCCCATGGCATTAGTTTATCATTACCGGGCGGAGCCCCCGAGACAAACAGCAGCAACCAGCACGTTGCAAAAGTCTCAATAGCAAACTGTGCCGCCGAAACATAATTTCAGCCAATCAGCGCCGTCAAATATTTTGGTCACGAGGGCGCTGACGTTGGCGCCCACGTTGCTTACGTGCCTTGACGTGAGTTTTTTTGTAGACTCCTGACTCGTGAGTGACCAAGGTGACGCATTATTTAGAATGGTGTGCAGGTGGAGTTGCCGGACCTCGGTCCGCACCCAATTCCGTGCAAGAGCTACTCTCCAATCCTTTCCAAAGGAGAAGTTTGGGAGATAAATTGATACTTAAAGACCTTGGACCGGACCAACCCGATTTGTATATATGCAACCCAGTCTCACGGCATTTCATGTTCACCAACACGATTTTTAATCTATTGATTCGTGTTCACCAACACGATTTGCCCCTTTTTTTTCGTGTTGCACAGCACGATTTTAAAAGCAATGTATTTCTACTGCCTGCAGCACGTCTTTTTCTCCGGTCGGGTCGTGGGAGACCGGAAGCTGTGTGGTTCATAAAAACATGTTCTTACTCAATATCAAGCCACAGTTATTGCTTTTATTTTAAATCGTATAATTTCTGACTTTTGTTGCCGTCTGTGAGGAAAATAAATGTGGCTCAGAGCCTCAGAATACGGAAATCTGTATTTTTAAATATTTTGTTCCTTCTAATTTGTTATTCTTTTCAAAATAACACACTGTTATTTACTCACCAATAACACACAATTATCCTTGCTTTTATTTATTGGTTTAATTCCATAATCTCTGGCTTTTTTGGCGTCCGTCAGGAACTGAATTTCAAAATAAAAATAACCGGACACAGATGTAGGCATTTCGAGCGATTACCCAAGATCCTCAGCTATGTTTTAGCCGCAATGCATGCTGGGATTTGTTGTTTATATAATATGAAATCCGGAAAACATTTTAAAAGAATAAAATAATATTTAATTCCGAGCGCTCTTGCTTTTCTCTTTGAAAGTCATCACATAACGGCATTGTAATACACGGTTCGGCTGCATTGTATATTACAGATCTGCCGTAGTTCTTTATTTATAGAGCCCTGATGAGAAGACCTTTGGAAAAACTGAGAAAATGCTGCCGAAACTGAATACTTGACGTGGATCATAGATGGATAAATATATTCAACAATTAAACAACATCTTCAATTTATCTTCACACAATACGTCTCCTTGCAGTATCAACACTAATTCGGCTGACTTTTACATTTGATCTAATTCACAGATAGGTTATATTTAAACCATAACGGTGCACAGCTGATATAAAAGGACTGTAGTTTTTAAAGATATTACTGATTTTCTTTGAATGTAAGAATGTAATGGTATAGCCTGAAATAGTATAGCAATATGCTGTAAAATTATGTGAAAGCATGCATAAAACTACACATCTTCAGATGTTGTACGAAAACATAAGTGTCCTACATTTATAATACAAAGTTATTATGGCTGTGTGTACCTTGTGTGAACCGCCTAGTGGTTAAAGCACGTTATTGAATTATTGTTATATTTGATTAAAAAAATATTAAGAGTACATACTTTCATAGGGGGAAAGTATAAATATAGAATGTAAAAAATCAAGAAGATACTCTAAGTGATCTCTACAATAAAACAGTTTAGTGCAGAATGCACAAAGATATTAATAGGAGGAGGTGCAAAACAGACAAACAAATTAACCTTTATTTAAACATTAAATAACAGATTAAGGTCTTCTTTTAAATAAGAAAAAAACTTTGGGGGTATCTATCTACAGATAAATATTAAGCCTGACAAAGTACTTAACGTCTAATATATTGCTTTCCTGCAATGTTAACTATGTTGAAGCACTTATTTTTAACTGATATTATACATATGAATTATACTCTTATGTAGATAGAATAAGAAATTTGCAGAATATGACAGTTTGATGGTGGAGGTACACACATATTGATAGATGTCTTGTAATGCACTGTTGAGGAACCTGTGACCCAAGTGTTTCATTCATTGCATAACTACACCGTAGTTGTGTATATGATATTTCAATAAACCTTTGAAAATCTTGAAAGGGATGTGCAAAATAGCCATAATATACAGTCTTTAATTAACTATTAGTAGAGAATAACGAGTAATGAATATACTTTATTACTCGTTTCCATTCATGTCAATTGCAGATACATGTTTAGTCTTCTCAAGCACCAACTATCAAATATCTCTCCTGATTGTTGGCACTTGACAATCACCTTACCTGAATTTAACTCAGGTGTAACTAAAGTCTGATTTAAGTGTTGTTTATATTTCACATAATTAATCAGAATCTGCAAAGTAACTCAAATAAATGCAGTGGAGTAAAAATACCAGGTTAACCTCTGAATTGTAGTAGAGTAGAATTACAAACTAACAATGAGCTGTCATGTCGGTCTATATTAATGCTGCGCATTATGGACACAAGCGATTTTCACCCATTTATTAATTATATGTTATGTTTCATAACACCAATGTGTTTAATACTGACAACTTCTAATTGTGGGAGAAACGAAAACGTTCAGTCGAGACGTCCCATAGAACATTTTGCGAAACACAATAGCCAGCATGTGTAGTTCTAGGGGGGCGTTCGATTCCAGTTTTGGATAGTCTGGCGTGGTTTCGTTCCATTTCACACAGCTGTTTGACGCTCTGCGTAACCTTACGGGACTGTAGTCCTAAACGATAGCTGGGGATTATGGGTAGTGTAGTGTCTTCGGCCATCCTAAACTCAGAAATGTTGACAATCGCAATGATGCTCGAAATGTCCCTTAAACGTCTGTTTCCGGTTATTTTTATTTTGAAATTCAGTTCCTGACGGACGCCAAAAAAGCCCGAGATTATGGAATTAAACCAATAAATAAAAGCAAGGATAATTGTGTGTTATTGGTGAGTAAAAGTCCGAAATTATACGATTTAAAATAAAAGCCATAATTGTGGCTTGATATTGAGTAAGAACATGTTTTTATGAACCACACAGCTTCCGGTCTCCCACGACCCGACCGGAGAAAAAGACGTGCTGCAGGCAGTAGAAATACATTGCTTTTAAAATCGTGCTGTGCAACACGAAAAAAAGGGGCAAATCGTATTGGTGAACACGAAATTCCGTGAGACTGGGTTGATATATCACAGCAAGCTCGTGAAAAAGACAAAACGTATCAACGAGGCTAGCTGGATGCAAACAGGTAAATGCTATCTTTTGTTTCCCATGCTTGCTCTTCAAACAGCCGGGGACAGATACGATCTGTTGAGAAACTGGACAAAAGTTAAACAAGTACAAACCAGACTGTCTGTGTCATGGAGAATACAGTCGCTGGTTTATTTATGTCTGTATAGGCCGTTGTTATGAATGTGGCGTGAGCATATACAACGTTAGCTTAGCCTGGTCGACCCAAGCTCCATTTAGAAAGCACGCATTTTAAAAGGGTTTTTCGCCTGCCGTCTGTCTGCAGACTTGTCAAGCATTAATTCATGGTTTTTACTAACCGGTATCAGTATGTTGTTACTTCGGCATCATTTTGAAACGTCTATTACAATTAAATCACGGTCAAATATGTTCATTTTGTTGAAGTTGTAGCTCCCAAGCCAGCGCGTCTTGTTTGAATGATGCGAGTAAACACAGCTGGCAGCCGCGGTGAAACTCGAGCGACTAGAGCGAAAGGAGCGTTTAGAGCGAAGCGAATATTCGCATCGCGTCCGGTGTGAACGCAGCATAAAGCGAGCTCCGCGCATCACTGGAAACGCGCCATTACATCACCAGAAGTCTTAATTTAAGGGGTCATTTCTCCCAAAAACAATTTGTTTTACTCACTATATCAACAGCCCCACCAAAAATATTTTCCACCAGCCGCCACTGCAGGAGACCTTTAACGTCTTACGTCCGATTCGCTCCTTTTTTCCTCTCTGTACACAGCTCCAGTTTGGGCATTGGCCTGTCATCAGATTGTATTTGTTGTTGCTGCTGTAGCGGAAGTTTAGTACAATTATTTTTGATTAAATACTCCAAATCTCCACCCTCCATAATTGCACTTGCTTCAGTTGCTTGCTACTTTCTAACGGCGGTGAGAGTGGACGCTATCTATCTTATATCGATTAGATTTATGATTCTAAAATTATAAAAGTAGGGGAGACATGTGGATATTATCCGACTGAATAAAACGTGCATTTATCAGTAGTTATAATCATGTTCCTTTCGTCACATTAGTATGCATAAAAAGTGACAGGTGGACACGCCCCCAAGTATGCAAATGAGCTAAGTCAGCCTCCCATTGGCCCATGAGCTAAGTCCCGCCTCCCATTCTTTGATGTGTGTGTTATCAGTAGTACTGTAGCGACGCGTCGACGTCGTCGACGCGTCGACTTCAAAATATCGTCGACGACATATTTCCGCGTCGACGCGTCGCCACCATAGACTGTATGACGCCACACACACGTGGGTCACCCAAAGCAACAAGCAGTTCGCAATCGCACTTCTAACACAATGGAGACTGAAACGGCTACCAACTCCTCCTCACAGGATTGCGCACGAAGCCCTTAAACGAAAACATCTCGCCCCAGGTCTTCAAAAGCATGGGAATATTTTAAAGTTAGTCCAAAACGCAAAGATATTTATATATTTATATCTCACTGAGACTGCTGCTTGACCGGAAGCAGCAGCTAGCTGTGGTGGCAACCATTAGCAGATAGCATTTGCTCTCCGATTTAAAATGGAATTATGGATTATAAATTCAATAATTTTTTTATACATAGACGTTAAAAACCTATGGATTAACCGATTCAGCCGCGTTTTTTCTCATTTGAATGCCATTGAACACGTATTTTGATCAGATTGACAGCTACGGCGGTGAGACGATCTCCCTAGAAGCTCTGTGAAGGTACGTGTTGTGATGACTGTATTTGCTTCCCCTGTCGCGAGTCCGGATCACTCAGTGATGATACTATGTACCTACATAATCTGTGGAGTCTCAGCTTTAATCGGATATCTTGTATGTGCAGCTACGATAAGTAATAAGGGTACTTTTATCTTGAGATCTGTGCCAATGTCCGTTAGCATTTTTCGCTCAGGGGTCATTTAGATGCTTCTTATGAGACTTGTGTTTTGTTTTGGTAAACATGGTTTGTATCGTCAGTTAGCTGAGATTATTTCCGTTAATCTGGTATAACACATTAATAGGTTCTTAAATATTAAGATCCCCTGAGACACAGTATCGTGAAAAAAATTTTTTTTACATTACGTTTTTTATGAATTGAACAACAGAAAAATAATCGTTCGATTAGTCGACTAATCGATCAAATAATCGCCCGATTAATCGTTTTCAAAATAATCGTTTCCCCCCAGCACTAGTTATCAGATTGGAGTGAAAAGCCCCCGGCGTAGTTCTTTGATGTATTGATTAAGACAGTCTCTTTGAAGTTAAGTTATTTGACCCCTGCCCCTCAGAGTTGAGTAATTAGCCTTGTAATCAGATAGGAGTGAAAAGCCCCCAGGTGTAGTGCTTTTGTTGTCTAATTCTTTGATGTAATTATTTGATGTGTGATTAAGCCAGACTCTTTGAAGTTATATTGTCTGACCCCTGCCCCTCAGAGTTGAGTAATTAGCCTTCTGATGTTTGCCCTTTGATGTTAATCTCTGTATAAGTGCCTACCCTCCCCCCTCCCAGCCTCCCCCCTTTTCCCCACACTTCACCCCAAATTGCTCCTGTGGGGATTGTCCACAGTACTGAATGTATGTAAGTCGCTTTGGATAAAAGCGTCTAACAAATGACATGTAATAATATATATATATTTTTTTATTTTAATATTTTTTTTTTAATATTTTTTTTTTAATTTAATATTTTTTTTGTATGTGGGAAGAGGTGGGGCGGCGCCCCTAGCGCCCCTATGGGCCGGCCGCCACTGGTCTCCTAATTTAGTTTGTGAATGAATGCTTATTAGAGTTTTGTCTGGAGAGTGCGTGCGGACCTGTCGGTTAGATCAGGGCCGCGGAGGTGTTACTGCCGGGCCGCGAAATAACTGTGAGTTTATCATAATATTTGCAGAATTATAAATATATAAAAATATTTAATCATAATATTTTTTCAAAAAGTGTTTAATGTTGGCACCTATATCAGTCATATTATTTCCTCCAGTAGCCTAGTTAATCTTTCACCAGATAACCGTTGAAAATGGCTTTTATGATGTTCCGAGGGATTCGGCGGTTCAGCCGGTCTCAGCCTCTTGTGCTAAAGCACCCAGATATTGTTCTAAACTGTATTAAAGTAAACAGGTATTATCTTGAACTGTATTGAAGTGAACATGTATTATTTGGGACTGTTTAAAGTAATCCTATATATCTAAACCTTCTTACTTATCAGCATGCACACACACACACATACACTTTCCCTCACTAACACACACACATGTTCTTTTTCCAAGGTTCTTGCTGGGAATAATCCCAAGCACCAATATATCTGTGTACAATGTTTGATTGTTTTAAAAGCATAGTTTGTGTGAAACCTTCCCTGGGAAATTAAAGGAGTTGGGTCCGGTGGAAGATAAGAAGTGGCTGTCCACCTCAAAATATATCCATATATACTGTTGTGTAGTCATGCAAAATGCCCCCTGTTTCTGACTGGCTGGTCCCGATACCTGTATCGCACAGCGGTAGAACTGGGAGTCCGGAGTACTCTGTAAAACTTGTATTGGTGTTTTTTACCATTAAAATCAGATTATTGTTATAACTTTTATGCCGGTGTGTTGAACTCCCTCTTTTATCAATCTGACCAGGCTCATCTAAAGGACGGCGCGGAGCAGAGGTGGGCTTTGAGCCACCACTATTGTGTCTGCTCCTACAGTGCGCACGAGAAAGTTACCGGTGCGCCAAGTAGGAAGAGGAGCGCACAGGAGACAACCGTTTCATTGCAGACTGTTATGTTTATGTGGGGAAATGGCAGTGCATACATTATTTGAGATATATTTCAAACTCGGACTTAATTTTAAGGACATGTCGGCCAGGGGTGTAGAGCTATGTTATTGTATTAGCTTTTCTTTTTAATGTCTGATTTTAAATGCCATTTTCTTAATGTCTTTCATTTTTTTGTAAAGTACTTTGAATTGCCTTGTGTTGAAAAGTGCTATATAAATAAACTTGCCTTGCCTTTGTTTAAGCACCGGATTGGCAAAACAGGAGATTAAACCAGTCTGCCTTGATCTATGAATTCATGTCCGGGACTCTCACGGTATCTGCTGCCCGCAGCTGTTTATAGAAGGAAAACCTCCTTCACTTCATGAAATGGCTGCAGGCAGCATCAGGAGGCAGCGGGACGTGTAACTCCGCTTCTGAGAAGTGCAGCACCAGCGCGCCGAGAGCTGTGCCTTTTTACGCACCGCCTTCGCTGTGTTTACCTTCATCAGAACAGCGAGTGACTGCAGGCTGCTACGTGTTAACCACACACACCTCTACACAGGGGCGGCGGGTGCTGTAGGCTAGGGAAGGCTAAGCCTTCCCAAATATTTGTGTAACCGCATCTTGGTAAAATAAAAATATAATGTCTTTGACATTAGCGCTGCTATGCAGCCACCTGTGCCCTGTACCACGAAGCCAGTTCAACAGACCCTGGATATGCTTGAGTTATCTTAACTAACCCTAACAAACGAGATCTCACTAAACGGTCCTACGGCGCTGGTTATCAACTCGGTAAATCAAGCCAGGGTTTCTCTCTCCAGCTGAGAACGCGTTCACGTGAAAGGGGCGGGGTTAGCTACATTTGACCAATCACAAACAGTGACAAGTGTACTGACAGCGCAACATCATACTTCATTAATGAAAAGTAAACTAATATTAGACAAATATGAACTTTAAACATCCATGATGACTTAAACATATAATCCAGGATACAAGCCATATAGTTGCACCTGCAAGGAGAATACAGAACAACTCGTTAAAAAATAAACTACCGAGTGTTTGAAAGCGTACAACCGTTTTATGATACTGCCCCATCTAAAACACGAGGGGGTCTGACTTTATTACATTTGAGTTGAGTGTTTCGTCAACTTAATGTGTTGCTTAAAATAATCCGTCTGCATACAGTATATGTGACAATGTAACTAAGTGTTGCACGGCCAGATACGGCTCGAGAAGCTGACTCAGATAAGGAAATATTGTGATATCGATGTGAGATCGATGATCTGATTGATGATGTGATGTCAGTGTGATATGAATGATAAGTGCGACACGTCGGCGTCTTCTCTGCATACGGCAGTTTAAACTGCATTTCCTTTTTCCTGTAATATGACTTGATAGATTTAAACTCCGCACACTGAACTCTGATCGGTCAGCAGACGGTGCTTTCACAGAGTTGATCTCTTTTCTATAGACGCCGGAGGCGGGCAGCGTAAGATGAAAAACAAAGTTATTTAGCCTTCCCAAACCTGAGCCTCACGCGCCGTCTATGCCTCTACACACATCTCTACACACATCTCTACACACATCTCTACACACATCGAACTGCCCGATTACTCCCCCTTTTATTAGTTTTATGAAGGAGATGTCCAGTCACCAAGGCGCATGATGTGTGTGTGTGTGTGTGTGTGTGTGTGTGTGTGTGTGTGTGTGTTAGAGTTTATTGAAGGATAAAAGTGTTTTCATAAATGTGTTTTCATAATGTTTTCTCATAAAATGTGTTAATGGAGGAACAGAGAACAGTCTGTTCAGTGTCACACATACACACAGATTCACATGACTGGGAGTCACAAGATTCACACTAACAAATAAGGCGTTGGTCAACACCACATGATTGTCATGTTACTGTATTGTTGAAATAAAAAGAATGCACTGGGAGAAGGCGAGTTGGAGTTGGTTAAGGAGTTGACATGACATGTCACTCGCTGATTCTCCTTGCAGCAAGTAAACTTGAAACATGAGTACTGTTATCTTTGTTCACTGGGTTCTGGTTATTGAACCGAGCTGGGGTTTACCCTTACAAAGTAATATAGATACCCCACATTAATTGGTCCTTCGGAGCCGGATTCCAATACATCGTGACGGGAAGGAAGAGGGAAAAGACGCGCCGCAAGTCTGTCGACAGCCGGGATCATCAGCCGACCCCGAGAAAGACCCGGGACGCAGAATTCGTGGCCGGACCGGTGCTTATATGTCCAACCTCCCTCATCCTATGCACAATTGACGGAATCCAACCGGACCAGTGACCACAGATAACGGGTAAGATAAAAAGTTGATATACACCGTTACTCCGCCATTTAAGGAGGTTGATAAAAAGTTGATATACACGGTTACTCCGCCATTAAGGAGGTTGATAAAACGTTGATAGAGAAAGGCTACTCCGCCATTAAGGAGGTTGATAAAACGTTGATAGAGAAAGGCTACTCCGCCATTAAGGAGGTTGATAAAACGTTGATAGAGAAAGGCTACTCCGCCATTAAGGAGGTTGATAAAACGTTGATAGAGAAAGGCTACTCCGCCATTAAGGAGGTTGATAAAACGTTGATAGAGAAAGGCTACTCAGCCATTAAGGAGGTTGATAAAACGTTGATAGAGAAAGGCTACTCCGCCATTAAGGAGGTTGATAAAACGTTGATAGAGAAAGGCTACTCCGCCTAGGAGGAGGATCGACGTGCCTTTAGGTAAACTTATGAGTGATTGAGTGAAAGCAGTGTGTAAAAGTGTCACCAGTGGAATCAGCGCACAGAGTGGAAACCTAACGGTGATAACATAAACTCTGTGGTCTGTTGAAGTACACTAGTGGTGAATTAGGAATTAGGTTCTGACCGGCACGTTGTCCAGTAGGAACACCAAGCTAGAATCATGGGGTCCAATGGGAGTAAGCCTGCCGCTACAGGGGACATGAGATATATGGAAATACATAGTCATGGCAGCACCAGTTATTGTAGCAAATGGTATAAACTGTACGGCTTCCGAGGAAAGTTGGAGAAAACAGCAGTAAGAGAATTAAGCGACAAATTGAGAGCAGCAACAGCTGGAACAACACAAGGCAAGAAAAGAAAGAAGTTAGAAGCTCAACTGCGGGTTGCAGCTTTATGGGCTGAACAAGCCCATAAAAGGACAGGTGGAGCAGAAGAAGGTATGATAGCAGCGGCTGTTTCAGTGAAAGCAGACGAGGAGACAGGGCGTTCAGGGTCAGTTGACGCTGTATGCCGCGAGAAAGAGAGAGCAATAGTGGAAGAACACAAAGCGCAGGAACAAAGAATAAAAAGGAAGCAAGAGAAAGAGAGAAAAGACAGGGAAAGAGAGACACAAAAACGCATCGACAAAGAAATGGCACATGCATTAAGCCCACTGCACACCAGAAAAAATAAGGGGGAAACCAAGTTATATCCTGTTGAAGAATTAAGAGAAGCAGAAAAATCCTTCGACGGAACAGCATATCAGGGTGACGCTTATCCATTAGTACAAGTGGCCAACCCGCACTATGGAGTTGGCGGTGACCTAGAAAGAATGTTAAGAGTGTTCCGCCCATGGACAATGGATGAGTGTAAAAAGGCTTGTGAGGGACTGACTCCATACAAACAGGACCCGGCGCAGTTTGTCCTTGACCATACTGCATTAATAGCGTCATATGGTTTGAATGGACATGAAGTTTTAAGAACCCTTATGACAATCTTTGGCCACGAATGGGCCAGGGTAAAGGGAGATTTCACCGGGTCATGGCCCAATGGAAACCCGCTGGAACCAGGTCAGCAGGACCTCATAAATGCACTCGCTCCCGTAAATATCTCAATCGAGAGGGTTTTTGCACTGAGACGAGACTTTACTAAAGTCTCAGGGTGTAGACAGGGAGAAAAAGAGTCAGTACAAGATTTCAGAATCAGAATGGAAGATTGTTTCCGTATCCATAGCGGAATTCCACCCAACAATGCTGTTGACTCCCCATATGTGCAGCAGCTGAAACAAAGCCTGATGAATGGGTTCCACCCAGGTATTGCTGACTTTATCCGCAAGCATAATGTTAACCATAGGACATGCGACTTACAAGAGTGCCTAAATTATGCAGAACATGCAGCAACCCAGATCAAAGAAAAAAGACATAAGAAAGCGTCAGCATCAGCTTTCTTCATAGGAGAAGATGGGGAAGAAAATCAGATTTTCTTTGTGGGACCAGGACAGGGGAGAGGCGGGTTTAACAGAGGACGAGGGAATGATAGAGGAACAGGCAGAGGCAGAGGAGGAGGCAGAAACGCAGAAGGCAAATTCCTCTGCTACAGGTGCGGAAAGGAGGGGCACATGGCGAGAGACTGTGAGGAACAGAGACCACAGAATAAAGAAGGGGGACAAAAGGGACAGTACAAAGACGAAAGACATGGCCCCACCCCTTCACATAACCTACATAGCTATGACAACTGACTAGACGTAGAAAAGGAAGAAGAGGACGTCCACACACATCACATTGACCTTTCTGAAGTATTACTGAATCTGTCAGACAACAGTATTAAACCTACCAGGACAATCGAAATCAATGGGGAAAAATTAGAATTCTTATATGACAGCGGTAAAGACTCATCAGTAGTGAACAAAGAAGTCCAAAGAATGTGGCCACCAACTGGCACTATGTTTGTAAAATCAGCAAATGGACACATAAATCAGAGGTCGATTTCAAAGCCACTTTTTATGGAAGATAGAAGGTCAGGCCTCCAGGCATCCCTCAAATTTGTGTTCATCTCAAACTGCCCTGTCAATTTGCTAGGGAGAGACGGCATGGAAATGTTAAAAATCAGTGTAGTACCAGTCAAAGGGGGAATGCGAGCAGTAGGGCCCGGAGAAAAGGTGGAAGACCAGGTCTTCCTTCAAAAATCCATAAACACCCCCAACTACTACTGGTCACTAGACATGCCACAACCTGACGTGACAAACACAGGTGAACACCTGTTAACACTATTCACCCCACAACATGGCCAAGAAGTAATGAAACCTGACGCATTGCACGTTACACTAAAGTACAAGAACACCCCTGGCCCAGACAAAGACTATGATGTGCTCGTGCATCGACTGACACCACAGAGGGTAGTGTTCCACTCGATGTATGCAAACCAACACGGGGATGTTGCAATTGACGCTAGGGTCCCATCAACCACTGCCTTGATAATGGAACCAGGTTCCACGCCACACATATCAGTAGCTAGGGGCCCAGGGACTTCATGGAGAGACTTAGGTTTATTAGTGGCTAGAGGTAACAGGATAACAAAATGGACAGATGACAAAAACGGTTGGCAAACTGGAGGCGGGTTAAAGCGCAAAACTCTAGGGTTTACCCTAGTGATGACACCACGCGCCCACCTAGACGACCCTGAACAACAATGATGTATGCTAAGTGAAGAGGCCTTAGAGGTCCTGAAAACGGTGCCGCCATGCGTATGGTTACAAGGAAAATGTGATGTAGGTCGCATGGTGAACGCAAAACCTGTACACGTTAGACCAAAAACTAACCACAGACCCTGAGGGAACATTCAGAATAAACAACAAGATAGTACTCCCCAGGGGCGTCGCCTGGGGTAGGCATCCGGGGCTTTAGCCCCGGATGTTTTTTCTTTAGCCCCGGACAAATTCTCCCTCAATAATATAATACATTAACCTACTTTACCTATAGGACGGACGGCAGAACTGTAATTTCCCATGTTCAGTGAATGCAACACAGAGGCAAGATGACGCCACCAGACCAATCAGAGAGTTGCATGGAAATACACGTGTTTTATTGGCTGACAGGTACGTACCTCTCTGTGACAATGTTTACACTTTAAACTGTCAGCCCCGGACGCGGAGATTCTGAAGATGGACATTAGACATTTCTTTAATAAAAAAGACGGCAATTCTCAAGTGGTGGCTCACACAACAACCCCAGAGCCACCACCTGAGCCAGGTGAACAAGGTATGTACCTGTCAGTAAACTTACAAGTTATGCGAACATGTAAGCAAAGCATAAATTATAGCTACGTTGACGTTACTTTGAATCGCGCGGGTAAGCTAAACCGTTAGCAAGTAGCTATAGCTAGCCAGATATATTAAATAAGCACTTTGTCATACAATCTAAATGTTGTGTTTTTTAGCGTTACCTGGTGATTTCAAAGAAAGCTCTCTGGGAAATGTTGACTTACTGTCTGTGTTCGACATGAAGCTAGAAGCTACCTTACAGTAGTACACAGTTAATCCTGATTCCTGAGTCCTGTCAGTTAAAGTGTTTCATAGTTAGCTTAGCTAAGCATCAGCTAGCACTGAAATATATATATTACATTACATTACATTACATTACATTGCATTTAGCTGACGCTTTTGTCCAAAGCGACTTACAATAAGTACATTCGACCAGGAAGACACAACCTTGAAGAAAACAGAATCATATAAGTATATCAGGTTTCATAGAGCCAAACATTTCAAGTGCTACTCAACTGGCTTTAGGTAATCCAGTCCTTTATTGGTATAAAAGTGCTTCGTTAATCGTTCTAACGCTCGAAGTGGAGTCGAAAGAGATGAGTTTTCAGTTTGCGGCGGAAGATGTGCAAGCTATCTGCCGTCCTGATGTCAATGGGGAGCTCATTCCACCATCTTGGAGCCAGGATAGCAAACCCACGTGTTTTCGCCGATGGGAACTTGGGTCCCCCTCGCAGCCAGGGCGCAACGAGTCGTTTGGCTGATGCAGAGCGTAGTGCACGCGCTGGGGTGTACGGTTTAACCATGTCCTGGATGTAGGAAGGGCCAGATCCATTCGCAGCACGGTAAGCAAGTACCAGTGTCTTGAAGTGGATTCTAGCAGTTACCGGAAGCCAGTGAAGGGAGCGGAGGAGCGGAGTGGTGTGGGAGAATTTAGGAAGGTTGAAAACCAGACGAGCCGCTGCATTCTGGATGAGCTGCAGAGGTCGGATGGCACATGCAGGTAGACCAGCCAGGAGGGAGTTGCAGTAGTCTAGGCGTGAGATGACGAGAGCCTGGACCAGAACCTGAGTCGCTTTCTGAGTCAGCTGGGGATGTTACAGTATTTCTGAGAAAAAGTCAGCTGAAATGGTGGCATAGTTGCCACTGCTTTACGTGTCGACAGCAGCATGTTTGAACGTATTTGCAGCAGTAAATGTGGCTGTCTGGCCACTGACGTTGCCATAACAACACCTGCATTTAAATGTGCAACCTCTTTTTGTGACAGATTTTGCATGAAAATATATTTCTTCTGATTTTTATTTCCTATTGACAGCTAGTTTCTATGTGAACATTATGAGATGGACAGCCAGCTAACAAGCTTTTTATACAAATATTTCAGATCAAAGCCAATCCAGTGGGGCTCCTGAAAGGGAGCAAGGGACACTATGCTCCCAAATAGTAAGCCTTGACCCGCATCTTAAAGTTGATATGATCAAAAAATGATCTGCATTGTCGAAGGCCTTTTTTCCTCATTATCATGTCAAATTGTACAGCTTTCCTTAGTGTTGAATGCAGAAAGAGGACTATATTAGAGTATTAAGTGAAAATGACTATTACAGTTTTAAGTAAATATATTAAGTGAATTACTCAAACTGCATTTGTATAGGAATGATTCTGTCCTATTGGCAGATAACTACTCTAACAGTGATATCTACAAGAGATGTAAATGTAACTATTTTCAATTGGTTAGTATTACATTTTGTGACAGTGTGGTGACACTCATTTTAATGAAGATAAATGTTTGTATCTTGAAATTCATTTATTTGACAGAGCTGGAAACTGACACATACTTGTTTGTGTTTACCTACACAGTCATCACAGATGAGCCAAACAGAGTAGAGGATGAAGCAAGGAGAACAGGAGAAAGGGACACACAAGAAGGAGATACAACAGATAAGAACAACAATGGAGACAACAATGAACAGGAACAGCAGAACAGACAAGAGTCAATGGGTAACATGACTGATTTAGGGACTGCAGATACAGGGCCAAGGCAAGTGAGACATCACTGCTTTCCATCCAGCATGTTTGGCCAGCAAAAGAGATCATTTCAACCGCAAACAGCAAGTGATGAGGGATTATTATTTCCTCCTTCCATCCCTTTTTTCTCTTTAATCTGATTACTAACAACTTCTAATAATTTGACATAGTTTATGATTTAATTGGAAAATGAAGTGTTTTTAAATAATAAACCCGTTTCTGATTCTGATTCTTTGATTTCTTTTTTGACATATGGGTGTTGAGAGATGTATCCATATCTCTTAATGTTGCTCTCAAAGTGCACAAGATTGATGCTTTTAACTTCAGTATTTAAAAAAAGTCTTCCTGGGGGACCCCAGAGGAGGTGAGTTCCCCCCAAAATAGCACTTTATCTCTGCTTATGTAACTCCAGTGTAGTGTCCCCTCGTCAACAGATCACTCAGAGCTGGTGATTACTTTCCTGCATTTCAATGGACAGCATATAAAAAGGACACGTGAGCTGCATTGCTTAAGAGATCCTCTCATGCTATCTCTTTTACAAAATAAGTGTCCAGTCAACAACAAAACATCAGTGATCGTATAGTGGTAGTATATTTTTCACAAGCAATGTGAAACATTAAACTTATACAAACTGGTGTACAAAACTCACATACCTGCGTTGATCTCCTGGAGTGTCTCTACTCTTTCTTCTCCACATCTCTTGTCCACCATCAGAGATTGCAAACATTTCAGAAACAGCTAGAGGTAGGGGACAAACAACTTGTTCGCTGGGCATGTCAAAAACCTCCCTGCTTTGATCAAGACTTTTTTTGATAAGCCCCTCTAGTAAAGGGACTGGAAAGCAAGCTTTGAAAATTCAGTACCATCTACATGCTGTCATGTTCCAGACACTGCTCTCAACCACTCAGGGCCTGCACAAATACCTGCAGAAAGAAACACTTGACTTGGTGCAGGCAGTAGATTACAAAACAGCAGTTGAGAACACACTGAAAAGTTACCGAAGTAACGAGAAAGCACATGAGGTCTATGACAAGACCAAGGCCCTGTGCAATGATCTTGATATTCCCGAAACTGTGACAGGAAGAAGCGTAGAAACATGGAAGACTTTGTAGTCGAGGCATCATGTGGAGCAACATTAAACATAAATAAACTGGTGTACAAAACTCTCATACCTGCATTTCAATGGACAGCATAAAAGGACTCGTGAGCTGGGTTCTGGTGCTCAGATTAGCTATTGATGATCACGTTGATAAATCATATAAAACAAATAGCCAATCACACTAAAAACATGTTGCTGTGACTGTGAGCATTAAACAATTAACATTAAACTAAACAAACACAACAGTACGTTATTGTCCTTATAAAATAAAAACATACATTTTGTCCACCGAGATAATACAGGCACCTAACCCTCAAGAGATCCTCACGTGCTCTGAGAATCTCCCACAATCCATTGCCGTAACAAAGCTAATGCAGGCACACGTTTGTGACACCAGATGGCGCAATTGTGTATGTGCGTGTGGGGAGTCTTGCAGTAGAAAATTTGACTGTAGCGCCGCCACTGTGGGCTAAGCCCCGAATGTTTCCAGGTCCAGGCGACGCCCCTGGTACTCCCTGTTAGTCTCTATTAAACAGCAGCTCATTTGAGTCATGGGCCGTGCCATGTCTCAACAGGAGGGATGGTGACAATAATAAATGAACACTTCCATACATACAACTACATTACATTTTCTAAAAACTTTTGTAGAGCCTGTGTAGTATGTTGCAGACACAATGCTCAAGGCAATGAGCGACCACAGAGAGGAAAGTAGAAACATGCATGAGAATCACACCCACGGCAAAAGGGTTGTCTCCCTTTGAGATCATAACAGGAAGGCAATTCAGACTACCAATCACAGACGAGGTGAGGGAGGAGGATGATGCTGAGACAGAGACTACATTAGCTGAATGGATGAGCAGACTCTTCAGAAGCAATGAGATAGCTCGAACAAATAACTTGCCAGACATTTCTACGCCCTTACAGGATACTCGAGTGCAGACTGGTGACCAGGTCCTCGTGAAGGTGATTAAGAGGAAGCATTGGAACTGTCCACGGTGGGACGGTCCCTACACGGTACTGATGACAACACCGACTGCACTAAAAATCGCCGAAAGAACTACGTGGATACATCAGAGCCACTGCAAAAAGATAATACCTCTCCAACTTAACGACGGATAAGTGGTGGAAGTCCGGCTACAAAGGGCGGTGTTTCATTAGGAAATACTGGTCTCAACCCCGGTGAAGAACACAACAGAACCACTATCACAAATAGACTATGTTGGGAAAGGTGTTGTGTGTAGTGACCCTGCTGGGTCTGACGCTAATGACTATAAGACAATTGAGTGAGGAATCCTCAACAAAAGAAGAAGTCCATCGAGAGAAAAAATGGTCACTACTCAACGATGTTGCAACAGACAGATAACGGTGACTATACTGACACAGACCCCTCTCAGAAGGACGAATATACTCACCTAACCTCCAATGTGTAAGACTTAAAGCTAGGTTACTGTCTGTCATATGACGAATGGTTCAAAAATGTCAAAAACAAGTGAATTAATTCTGAAAGTAATAAAGACACTGTAACCAGCTAGTAATTATGAAAAACAGGAGGGAATGTTAGAGTTTATTGAAGGATACAAGTGTTTTCATAAATGTGTTTTCATAATGTTTTCTCATAAAATGTGTTAATGGAGGAACAGAGAACAGTCTGTTCAGTGCCACACATACACACAGATTCACATGACTGAGAGTCACAAGATTCACACTAACAAATAAGGCGTTGGTCAACACCACATGATTGTCATGTTACTGTATTGTTGAAATAAAAAGAATGCACTGGGAGAAGGCGAGTTGGAGTTGGTTAAGGAGTTGACATGACATGTCACTCGCTGATACTCCTTGCAGCAAGTAAACTTGAAACATGAGTACTGTTATCTTTGTTCACTGGGTTCTGGTTATTGAACCGAGCTGGGGTTTACCCTTACAAAGTAATATAGATACCCCACTGTGTGTGTGTGTGTGTGTGTGTGTGTGTGTGTGTGTGTGTGTGTGTGTGTGTGTGTGTGTGTGTGTGTGTGTGTGTGTGTGTGTGTGTGTGACACTGGCATTTGTTTTCCGAAGATATTATGATAGTGACGTTCGTTCCAGTGCACGTCCGACAGCATTTAGCACTACATCGAGATTAAGATTAAACTAATTTATTTTGGGAACACCCGCTTATAGGCTACCTATGGAGTTAACAGATGTGTGTAAATTACTGTTCATGGTCATTTGAAAACAAATGCCGGTGTCAGACAGACACAAACACAGAGCTGAGCAGAGCACGCACGCACACACACACACACACACACACACACACACACACACACACACACACACACACACACACACACACACACACACACACACACACACACACACACACACACACACACACACACACACACACACACACACACACACACACACACACACACACACACACACACACACACACACACACACACACACACACATCATGCGCCTTGGTGACTGGACATCTTCTTCATAAAACTAATAAAAGGGGGAGTAATCGGGCATTTCGATGTGTGTAGAGATGTGTGTAGAGATGTGTGTAGAGATGTGTGTAGAGACATAGACGGCGCGTGAGGCTCAGGTTTGGGAAGGCTAAATAACTTTGTTTTTCATCTTACGCTGCCCGCCTCCGGCGTCTATAGAAAAGAGATCAACTCTGTGAAAGCACCGTCTTCTGACCGATCAGAGCTCAGTGTGCGGAGTTTAAATCTATCAAGTCATATTACAGGAAAAAGGAAATGCAGTTTAAACTGCCGTATGCAGAGAAGACGCCGACGTGTCGCACTTATCATTCATATCACACTGACATCACATCATCAATCAGATCATCGATCTCACATCGATATCACAATATTTCCTTATCTGAGTCAGCTTCTCGAGCCGTATCTGGCCGTGCAACACTTAGTTACATTGTCACATATACTGTATGCAGACGGATTATTTTAAGCAACACATTAAATTGACAAAACACTCAACTCAAATGTAATAAAGTCAGATCCCTTCGTGTTTTAGATGGGGCAGTATCATAAAACGGTTGTACGCTTTCAAACACTCGGTAGTTTATTTTTTAACGAGTTGTTCTGTATTCTCCTTGCAGGTGCAACTATGTGGCTTGTATCCTGGATTATATGTTTAAGTCATCATGGATGTTTAAAGTTCATATTTGTCTAATATTAGTTTACTTTTCATTAATGAAGTATGATGTTGCGCTGTCAGTACACTTGTCACTGTTTGTGATTGGTCAAATGTAGCTAACCCCGCCCCTTTCACGTGAACGCGTTCTCAGCTGGAGAGAGAAACCCTGGCTTGATTTACCGAGTTGATAACCAGCGCCGTAGGACCGTTTAGCGAGATCTCGTTTGTTAGGGTTAGTTAAGATAACTCAAGCATATCCAGGGTCTGTTGAACTGGCTTCGTGGTACAGGGCACAGGTGGCTGCATAGCAGCGCTAATGTCAAAGACATTATATTTTTATTTTACCAAGATGCAGTTACACAAATATTTGGGAAGGCTTAGCCTTCATAGCCTCCAGCACCCGCCGCCCTTGTGTAGAGGTGTGTGTGGTTAACACGTAGCAGCCTGCAGTCACTCACTGTTCTGATGAAGGTAAACACAGCGAAGGCGGTGCGTAAAAAGGCACAGCTCTCGGCGCGCTGGTGCTGCACTTCTCAGAAGCGGAGTTACACGTCCCGCTGCCTCCTGATGCTGCCTGCAGCCATTTCATGAAGTGAAGGAGGTTTTCCTTCTATAAACAGCTGCGGGCAGCAGATACCGTGAGAGTCCCGGACATGAATTCATAGATCAAGGCAGACTGGTTTAATCTCCTGTTTTGCCAATCCGGTGCTTAAACAAAGGCAAGGCAAGTTTATTTATATAGCACTTTTCAACACAAGGCAATTCAAAGTACTTTACAAAAAAATGAAAGACATTAAGAAAATGGCATTTATAATCAGACATTAAAAAGAAAAGCTAATAAAATAACATAGCTCTACACCCCTGGCCGACATGTCCTTAAAATGAAGTCCGAGTTTGAAATATATCTCAAATAATGTATGCACTGCCATTTCCCCACATAAACATAACAGTCTGCAATGAAACGGTTGTCTCCTGTGCGCTCCTCTTCCTACTTGGCGCACCGGTAACTTTCTCGTGCGCACTGTAGGAGCAAACACAATTGTGGTGGCTTAAAGCCCACCTCTGCTCCGCGCCGTCCTTTAGATGAGCCTGGTCAGATTGATAAAAGAGGGAGTTCAACACACCGGCATAAAAGTTATAACAATAATCTGATTTTAATGGTAAAAAACACCAATAGAAGTTTTACAGAGTACTCCGGACTCCCAGTTCTACCGCTGTGCGATACAGGTATCGGGACCAGCCAGTCAGAAACAGGGGGCATTTTGCATGACTACACAACAGTATATATGGATATATTTTGAGGTGGACAGCCACTTCTTATCTTCCACCGGACCCAACTCCTTTAATTTCCCAGGGAAGGTTTCACACAAACTATGCTTTTAAAACAATCAAACATTGTACACAGATATATTGGTGCTTGGGATTATTCCCAGCAAGAACCTTGGAAAAAGAACATGTGTGTGTGTTAGTGAGGGAAAGTGTATGTGTGTGTGTGTGTGTGCATGCTGATAAGTAAGAAGGTTTAGATATATAGGATTACTTTAAACAGTCCCAAATAATACATGTTCACTTCAATACAGTTCAAGATAATACCTGTTTACTTTAATACAGTTTAGAACAATATCTGGGTGCTTTAGCACAAGAGGCTGAGACCGGCTGATCCGCCGAATCCCTCGGAACATCATAAAAGCCATTTTCAACGGTTATCTGGTGAAAGATTAACTAGGCTACTGGAGGAAATAATATGACTGATATAGGTGCCAACATTAAACACTTTTTGAAAAAAATATTATGATTAAATATTTGTATATATTTATAATTCTGCAAATATTATGATAAACTCACAGTTATTTCGCGGCCCGGCAGTATCACCTCCGCGGCCCTGATCTAACCGACAGGTCCGCACGCACTCTCCAGACAAAACTCTAATAAGCATTCATTCACAAACTAAATTAGGAGACCAGTGGCGGCCGGCCCATAGGGGCGCTAGGGGCGCCGCCCCACCTCTTCCCACATAGAAAAAAAATATTAAATTAAAAAAAATATTTAAAAAAATATATATTTAAAAAAAATATATATATATATTATTACATGTCATTTGTTAGACGCTTTTATCCAAAGCGACTTACATACATTCAGTACTGTGGACAATCCCCACAGGAGCAATTTGGGGTGAAGTGTCTTGCCCAGGGACACAACGACATGCTGACGCAGTGGGACTCAAACTTGCTACCTTGTGATTCGAAGTCCAGCACACTACCCACTGAGCCACAGCCTCCATATATGTTATATTTTTATTTTTAATGAACAAGGTAAATATCATACAATTGGTATCAGTAAAATGTATAATCTACAATACAATCTCGTTTAAAATTGTGTTACGATGTCTAAAGTTACTGATAAGTCACATGTTTCCTACCTGGCCTTGCCCATGGCATTAGTTTATCATTACCGGGCGGAGCCCCCGAGACAAACAGCAGCAACCAGCACGTTGCAAAAGTCTCAATAGTAAACTGTGCAGCCGAAACATAATTTCAGCCAATCAGCGCCGTCAAATATTTTGGTCACGAGGGCGCTGACGTTGGCGCCCACGTTGCTTACGTGCCTTGACGTGAGTTTTTTTGTAGACTCGTGACTCGTGAGTGACCAAGGTGACGCATTATTTAGAATGGTGTGCAGGTGGAGTCGCCGGACCTCGGTCCGCACCCAATTCCGTGCAAGAGCTACTCTCCAATCCTTTCCAAAGGAGAAGTTTGGGAGATAAATTGATACTAACGGCTCGTCTACACTACAGGCATCAAAAAATGCTTTCAACGCTTCGCCCATTAATTTGAATGGGGTGACGTAGGATATTTTCAAACTTCGCCGAACTGCATTGTGGGGAGCATGGCATGGCGTTGCAAGCATCACGAGCATCTATCGGCATCGATGCTTGGCATCAGCCAATCAAATCCCGTTTATGCAATTCCCGCCAGTACAAGCGCTAGCCAATCGAACCGCGTGCAAGCTGAGAGCCAGACCGCAGTTCATTTCCTCATATTTCCAAACGAGAAATTACGGTAGCAAATCACCCGGTTCTTTACGACCAGAACTATTTACCGGGATACAAACCGGAGGAACCAGGCATGGAGGGAGGAGGCAGAGACAGTGGGTGAAACTGGTAGGTTTTCGCCTGTTTGGGTATTTTATATCCAGTTTACTTCGTTTTAACATTGCTATTGCTTTGTATGTCGGGGGCGGGAGATTCATGTGATTGGTTGTTGGTCGCCTTGGGCGTGTGAAATCGCCAAGCCTCAGACACGCCCAGCTTCAAGATTTGTAGATGCCTGTAGTGTAGACGGGGCGTTAAAGACCTTGGATCGGACCAACCCGATTTGTATATATCACAGCAAGCTCGTGAAAAAGACAAAACGTATCAACGAGGCTAGCTGGATGCAAACAGGTAAATGCTATCTTTTGTTTCCCATGCTTGCTCTTCAAACAGCCGGGGACAGATACGATCTGTTCAGAAACTGGACAAAAGTTAAACAAGTACAAACCACAGACTATCTGTGTCATGGCGAATACAGTCGCTGGTTTATTTATGTCTGTATAGGCCGTTGTTATGAGTGTGGCGTGAGCATATACAACGTTAGCTTAGCCTGGTCGACCCAAGCTCCATTTAGAAAGCACGCATTTTAAAAGGGTTTTTCGCCTGCCGTCTGTCTGCAGACTTGTCAAGCATTAATTCATGGTTTTTACTAACCGGTATCAGTATGTTGTTACTTCGGCATCATTTTGAAACGTGTATTACAATTAAATCACGGTCAAATATGTTCATTTTGTTGTAGTTGTAGCTCCCGAGCCAGCGCGTCTTGTTTGAATGATGCGAGTAAACACAGCTGGCAGCCGCGGTGAAACTCGAGCGACTAGAGCGATAGGAGCGTTTAGAGCGAAGCGAATATTCGCATCGCGTCCGGTGTGAACGCAGCATAAAGCGAGCTCCGCGCATCACTGGAAACGCGCCATTACATCACCAGAAGTCTTAATTTAAGGGGTCATTTCTCCCAAAAACAATTTTTTTAACTCACTATATCAACAGCCCCACCAAAAATATTTTCCACCAGCCGCCACTGCAGGAGACCTTTAACGTCTTACGTCCGATTCGCTCCTTTTTTCCTCTCTGTACACAGCTCCAGTTTGGGCATTGGCCTGTCATCAGATTGTATTTGTTGTTGCTGCTGTAGCGGAAGTTTAGTACAATTATTTTTGATTAAATACTCCAAATCTCCACCCTCCATAATTGCACTTGCTTCAGTTGCTTGCTACTTTCTAACGGCGGTGAGAGTGGACGCTATCTATCTTATATCGATTAGATTTATGATTTTAAAATTATAAAAGTAGGGTAGTGGATATTATCCGACTGAACAAAACGTGCATTTATCAGTAGTTATAATCATGTTCCTTTCGTCACATGCATAAAAAGTGACAGGTGGACACGCCCCCAAGTATGCAAATGAGCTAAGTCAGCCTCCCATTGGCCCATGAGCTAAGTCCCGCCTCCCATTGTCCCGCCTCCCATTCTTTGATGTGTGTGTTATCAGATTGGAGTGAAAAGCCCCCGGCGTAGTTCTTTGATGTATTGATTAAGACAGTCTCTTTGAAGTTAAGTTATTTGACCCCTGCCCCTCAGAGTTGAGTAATTAGCCTTGTAATCAGATAGGAGTGAAAAGCCCCCAGGTGTAGTGCTTTTGTTGTCTAATTCTTTGATGTCATTCTTTGATGTCTGATTAAGCCAGTCTCTTTGAAGTTATATTGTCTGACCCCTGCCCCTCAGAGTTGAGTAATTAGCCTTCTGATGTATGCCCTTTGATGTTAATCTCTGTATAAGTGCCTACCCTCCCCCCTCCCAGCCTCCCCCCTTTTCCCCACCCCTCCTGAGGCTATGAGCCAACAGAATAGTGGATAGAATTTGCTCAAACTAAATTAAAAAAAGACAGGCAATTCCGCTTACCAAGTCACCTTTTCAAAAAAAGAAAAATGGCCGAGAGACGTCTCGATAAGGGTTTAATCTGCGAGAGGCCTGAGTGACAGACTTGCCGCCATCCGTCTGAAGCGCCAGTCAAGAATTGAATGCAGCATTTGTGGAGGGTTCAGAGTACAGCGAGGATCTGTGCACAAACTTATCTCGTGCCCTCTTTTGGTCATGGACGCGTTCGTGTGTGTTGGAGGAGGGGCTCAGGGAGGAAGGGGCAGACCCCCCGGTTGTGTACTTTTCTAGCTCACTAGAGCTGTTTTCTCCAAAATGACCTACCCGTAAGAACAATTCTCTCTCTCTCACACACTCTCACACACACACACACACACACACACACACACACACACACACACACACACACACACACACACACACCACACACACACACACACACACACACACACACACACACACACACACACACACACACACACACACACACACACACACACACACACACACACACACACAATTGAGTTGGCCTTTGATGTGGGGTTTGAGATAACCTTGGAATGTTTGCTGCTTAGGGCACTATCTATGAGATGAGAAGCTATGGGATGAAGTTAGTTTTAAAAAATAAACAAGATCAAATGAAATAAAAACAGCCATTGTTTTTCACTCACTAAGACACCTAGAAACGTTATTGTCCTCTCTAGATTTGATTCAGGTTTTGGTTTAAATGTTATTTTTTTAAAAGCTCTTATTTAGGTGTGAATAGTGATACCTAAGGATATGCTCTTTAATTGTATGGATTGTGAACTAATGTGTAATTACGTTTTTACTAACTATAAGAAAAAGTCTCTCTGAAGAGGGGAAATAATACAATTTCAGGTTCATCAAAGGGAAATGTAAGAGCCTAATAAAAAGTGAAATAGTAGAAAAAGATGGCTTAAGTCGAGTCAGTATTAAGAAGCCCATTATGTTGTCGAATGAAAACAGATATGTTGGTCAGCTTTCACTATGAGTGGTTAGTTTTCCATCCAAATAGTCAAACTCAGACCTGCCAACAGACCTAAATCCATGGGTGGTATTCGATTAGAGAGGGCGGGACAAATGCAAAAATAATAGGTGGCGCTGGGACATCAGTTTATTGAGCTTTCTGATGAATTACAAGCATAATTCCCAATCTACAACCAAGTGTGTGAGAGACGTCATAAAGACACTCATTTTAACCACAGTGTTTGATCTCTATACATGTTTTAAGATTGTTACAAAATGTAAAAAATAAAAAGGTATGGAGACAAAATTAATTCAGATGACTCTGTTTTTATTAGGAAAACAAAACATATAATACAAATGGGTTAGGGGGTAAATGTAACCATCTTGGACTTAATAGTCTAACAAAATACTTTATCTGACTACATTTCTTCTTTTTAAACGCACTTTCTGAAATTATTTATTTATTATTTCAATGGAACAATCCAGTTTTTGTTAACAACGCTTTTTTTATTTTCTTGTGTTACTAAGATACTTTTAGACACACTTTGGCGTATGTAACACTTGTTCAGTTAAACAAGGTTTTTTCTTTTCTGATAACCTTACATATTTTAGTTATTTTCTGCTACCAAGATACTTTAAGATACACCTTGATGTACGCAACACTTAACAAAAGGGTATAATATGGAATACTTGGTAAGGAAGGGATTTTCTTTAAGGGGTGCAAAACTTTAGAACAGGGTAAAATATTCATTAATTTGTAATGAATTGAGTTTTCTTTCTTTTTGATTTTCAACATACTTTTTGTACACAATGACTTTTCCATATTTCTGACAAACTATACTTTTTTGACTTTTTCCGTAAAATCTTGACAAACTATGTGTGAAGTAGAAGCCTTCATCACAGTTGGTATAGGGGCATGGTAAAAGGCACACTGAGGGAAAAACATTTAGCTTACCTGGACATTGATCAAATAAAACCCAAGTCATTGTTTGTTCAAAACTAAATCTTTATTGGAAGTCTTTTTGCAAGTAACCTGCTTACCCTCTCCTTCAAGGTTGTGAAGGCCAAACAGAGCAACAGAAAGAAGCAGCCTTAAGTAGAGGCTAAATCAGTGGGAACACCTGTGCTCAATTGGAGCATACCATGTAGTGCATGGGCGCGGGTGGCACTTTTCTTGCAAGTATAAAAATGTTATTGTTTGGGGCTTCTGTGGTCAGAAAGATATATGTTGACCTATTTTGATTTGGTGTGTTTGGGTAATTTGTCTTGCATTGTGAATGTGTTTGTAGATCAGAATGACATTGGTTAGGGGTATAAATAGTGGATTATCCTATGGGGAGGGGCTTAACATATATAAAACCCTGGCCACAAGTGTTTTGGGGGGAGTCTGACTGTGGCTGTAGAGCAGAGAGGTACCAGCTATATGTCCTCGGCCTGTATTGTATAGATGAGGTTTTTGTTTTCGTCCTGTAAAATCCTGGTAACATTGTGGTTTTTCAGCATGTTGGCTGTCAATAAAAGCAACTAAGGATACATTTTTCGTGACTCTAGCCATCTTATTTAATTCATAGTTTTTTCATCTAACCTTTTTGTAACATATGGTGTCAGAAGTGGGATGGCCAGTCGCAAAAATTGACGTGTTGTTAAAAAACGAACTGGACTACGCTCTGAGCGAAAACCTTTTTTGAAGAAGGATGAGGAATGGGACACAGCTGTGATGTCAGAGGAAGAAGGACTATCAATTGGTTTTGAAACCCAAGGGGCAAAACCAAAAATCCAGCAGCGGCAACCTGGGCCATCTCCAGGAGCGGGTTCCTCAACCACATTGTAAATATTGTCAGGGACTTCATAGCGGCTCAGCAGAGGAGAGATTATATCCTACAGGAGGAGCTCAGGGGCCTGTGGGTTTCAGTTGAGGCTTGCCAGCAGCCTTTATATCGCTACCGGGGGGGTCCACACGTTGACGTTGGGCCTTCATTGATGTCTTCTCCTGACAGATTTGGTAATCCTTCTGGGGGTGTACCGCCAGTTCATCGTAAGGAGCCAAAGATGCCAGTGTATCAACATGGTGAAGACATTGAAAATGACCTTCTACGCTTCGAACGCATGGCAAGGACATGGCAGTGGCCAAGGGAGGAATGGGCCTGTCGACTTGTCCCTTTGCTAACTGGCAAAGCCCTGGAGGCCTACACAGCGATGGATGAAGACATATCCAACTGCTACCCAGATCTGAGGGAGGCGCTTTTGGTCAAATTTGACATCTCTCCAGAGACCTATCGTCAGCGGTTCCGGGCCACCTCATCGCCACCGGGGGAGACAACGACAGAATCATACCACCGTTTGAAAGGGCTCTATCGTCGCTGGATGCGACCGGAGCAGAAGAGTAAAGAACAGATGGGGGAGACTATCATCCTGGAGCAGCTGCTGCAGGTTCTTCCTCCAGATACTCGTACGTGGGTAAAAGAACATGAACCTGAGGATGGTCTTATAGCATCCAAGTAGGCCTAATGCAGTGGCTCAGTCAGTAGGGGCTTGGACTGTGAGCCGTAGGGTCGCCGGGTCAAGTCCCCGAACAGACCTAAATAAGGAGTTGGGGATAAAAGCTATCAAGACGACTCCTTACCACCCAGAGACTGACGGACTTGTTGAAAGGTTTAACCAAATCCTCAAGAGGATGCTAAAGAAGTTCGTATCTGATACTGGAAAAGACTGGGATAAGTGGTTACCCTTTCTACTCTTTGCCTACAGGGAAGTGCCTCAAGCGTCCACCGGATTTTCCCCGTTCGAGCTACTCTACGGCTGGCCAGTCCAAGGGCCCTTGGATCTGTTGAAACGTAACTGGGAGGAAAAGGTAACAGACAAAAAGGCAGAAGGGCAGGGTATTTTGCAGTATGTCCTCCAGATCAGGGACCGGTTGGAGCAGTACCGAGAGGAGGCCAGGCTCAATCTAATGGATGCCCAGAAGACTCAGAAACAATGGTACGACCAGCAAGCACGCAACCGTGAGTTCAAACCAGGTCAAAAGGTCTTGTTACTCTTGCCTTCTTCCTCAAGCAAGCTACTGGCCAAATGGCAGGGACCGTTTGAAGTGTTAAGGAAGATGGGGCCTACGACTTATGAGATCTTGCACCCGGAGAAGAAGAAAAAAAAGCAGACTTATCATGTCAATCTCCTTAAAGCATGGGAGGAAAGAAGCAGCCCTCCTCCCATCACCTCACTACTGGCCCGTAGGGTGGTTGAAGAGGATGACTCCGAAGGGGTAGTGGGTGCCTGGAATCAGCAGCCAGCGAAGGTCGATCTCTCCCACCTGGATGGTAAGAAGCCAGTTGACTTGCAAGTTATTTTCGATACCCTTCCCCACTTGTTCACACAGAAACCAGGCCGGACAGGTGTGTTGCAGCATGTAATCCGAGTAAAACCGGGGCAGAACACAGTTCGGCAGGCATGCTACAGAGTACCGGAACGTTTAGTGGAGGCGTTGAAGGAAGAAATCCGCTTGATGCTCGAGCTGGGAGTAATTGAACCATCAACCGGTGAGTGTAGTAGCCCTATTGTCATTGTACCCAAGAAGGATGGCTCTCTCTGCATTTGCATTGACTTTAGGAAGCTGAATGCCATCTCCTTCTTTGATGCCTACCCAATGCCCCGGATTGAGGACCTGCTGGAGAGGATTGGTCGAGCCAACTACATCACTACCTTGGACCTCTGCAAGGGGTATTGGCAGGTCCCCTTGGAAAGCCAGTCCCGGCACCTCACCGCGTTCAGAAGCCCACTCGGCCTCTAACAGTTTACTGTGATGCCGTTTGGTCTACATGGGGTGTGAGGACTGCAGTGCTGCCTACCTGGATGACGTGGTCATTTACAGCAGGACCTGGGAGGAACATCTCGATCACCTTCGTCGGGTCCTAGGTGCAATCCATGCCGCAGGACTCACACTCAATCTACAGAAATGTGAGTGGGCTAAACAGGAGACTCGTTACCTTGGGTATCAGCTGGGGAACGGTGAAGTAAGGCCGCAGGTGGACAACGTTGAGGCCGTCCTGAACAGTCCGAGACCTCGTACCAAGAAACAAGTACGGTCTTTTTTTGGCCTGGTTGGATGGTATCGACGTTTCATTCCTCAGTTTGCCACTCTAGCAGTTCCATTGACCAACCTCACGTGCAAGGCTGCTCGGAATCCTGTGGAATGGAATGAAGAGTGTGAAAGGGCTTTCCAGGAGTTGAAGAAAAAACTGTGCTCGTCTCCGGTACTGCAGAGTCCTGACTTCAAAAGACGCTTCCTGGTTCAGGTGGATGCCTCTGGAGTGGGCATCGGTGCAGTGCTGGCTCAGGGAGAACCAGGAGAGGAACGTCCAGTGTTGTATCTCAGCAGGAAACTTCTGCCCCGTGAAACCCAGTACTCCACCATCGAGAAGGAGTGTCTGGCAATCAAGTGGGCATTGGACAGCCTAAGGTACTACCTACTCGGAAGGGAATTCGACCTACGGACGGACCATAGAGCCTTGATGTGGATTCAGACCATGAAGGACCGGAACGCCAGGGTGACTAGATGGTATCTTGAACTACAACCGTTCAAGTTCTGTGTGTGACACAAAGCAGGCAAGGAAAACGTCACCGCAGACTACCTGTCAAGGCTGCCAAACATCGTTGATGTAGGAGAGGAGGGTGGTAATGTGAAGAAGAAGCCTTCATCACAGTTGGCATAGGGGCATGGTAAAAGGCACACTGAGGGAAACACATTTAACTTACCTGGACATTGATCAAATAAAACCCAAGTCATTGTTTGTTCAAAACTAAATCTTTATTGGAAGTCTTTTTGCAAGTAACCTGCTTACCCTCTCCTTCAAGGTTGTGAAGGCCAAACAGAGCAACAGAAAGAAGCAGCCTTAAGTAGAGGCTAAATCAGTGGGAACACCTGTGCTCAATTGGAGCATACCATGTAGTGCATGGGCGCGGGTGGCACTTTTCTTGCAAGTATAAACATGTTATTGTTTGGGGCTTCTGTGGTCAGAAAGATAGAATATGTTGACCTATTTTGATTTGGTGTGTTTGGGTAATTTGTCTTGCATTGTGAATGTGTTTGTAGATTAGAATGACATTGGTTAGGGGTATAAATAGTGGATTATCCTATGGGGAGGGGCTTAACATATATAAAACCCTGGCCACAAGTGTTTTGGGGGGAGTCTGACTGTGGCTGTAGAGCAGAGAGGTACCAGCTATATGTCCTCGGCCTGTATTGTATAGATGAGGTTTTTGTTTTCGTCCTGTAACATTGTGGTTTTTCAGCATGTTGGCTGTCAATAAAAGCAACTAAGGATACATTTTTCGTGACTCTAGCCATCTTATTTAATTCATAGTTTTTTCATCGAACCTTTTTGTAACACTATTACTTATTCTTAAATGTTGACCTATTGCTGGGGATGAGATGAAAAAGCTACAACGCTTAAAGAACTTTTTTTTCCTAAAAACTCTCAATTATTTAAATGACTCCCCCCATTCAACGCATTAAGTCCCACCCTCCACTCAGCAAATCATCTACAACGAAAGACCCCACTAAGACGACAGTTGTAAACTAGCCATGGATCTGAGAAAAACCAAGACCCCCGCCGCGAGTTGTATCCAGGAACAGTCTGAAGAGGGGAAATAATAAAATGTCAGGTTCATCAAAGGGAAGTGTAAGAGCCTAATAAAAAGTGAAATAGTAGAAAAAGATGGCTTAAGTTGAGTCAGTATTAAGAAGCCCATTATGTTGTCGAATGAAAACAGATATGTTGGTCAGCTTTCACTATGAGTGGTTAGTTTTCCATCCAAATAGTCAAACTCAGACCTGCCAACAGACCTAAATCCATGGGTGGTATTCGATTAGAGAGGGCGGAACAAATGCAAAAATAATAGGTGGCGCTGGGACATCAGTTTATTGAGCTTTCTGATGAATTACAAGCATAATTCCCAATCTACAACCAAGTGTGTGAGAGACGTCATAAAGACACTCATTTTAACCACAGTGTTTGATCTCTATACATGTTTTAAGATTGTTACAAAATGTAAAAAATAAAAAGGTATGGAGACAAAATTAATTCAGATGACTCTGTTTTTATTAGGAAAACAAAACATATAATACAAATGGGTTAGGGGGTAAATGTAACCATCTTGGACTTAATAGTCTAACAAAATACTTTATCTGACTACATTTCTTCTTTTTAAACGCACTTTCTGAAATTATTTATTTATTATTTCAATGGAACAATCCAGTTTTTGTTAACATCAACGCTTTTTTTCTTTTCTTGTGTTACTAAGATACTTTTAGACACACTTTGGCGTATGTAACACTTGTTCAGTTAAACAAGGTTTTTTCTTTTCTGATAACCTTACATATTTGAGTTATTTTCTGCTACCAAGATACTTTAAGATACACCTTGATGTACGCAACACTTAACAAAAGGGTATAATATGAAGTACTTGGTAAGGAAGGGATTTTCTCCTCGCTGTACTCTGAACCCTCCACAAATGCTGCATTCAATTCTTGACTGGCGCTTCAGACGGATGGCGGCAAGTCTGTCACTCAGGCCTCTCGCAGATTAAACCCTTATCGAGACGTCTCTCGGCCATTTTTCTTTTTTTGAAAAGGTGACTTGGTAAGCGGAATTGCCTGTCTTTTTTTTATTTAGTTTGAGCAAATTCAATCCACTATTCTGTTGGCTCATAGCCTCAGGAGGGGTGGGGAAAAGGGGGGAGGGTAGGCACTTATACAGAGATTAACATCAAAGGGCAAACATCAGAAGGCTAATTACTCAACTCTGAGGGGCAGGGGTCAGACAATATAACTTCAAAGAGACTGGCTTAATCACACATCAAAGAATTAGACAACAAAAGCACTACACCTGGGGGCTTTTCACTCCTATCTGATTACAAGGCTAATTACTCAACTCTGAGGGGCAGGGGTCAAATAACTTAACTTCAAAGAGACTGTCTTAATCAATACATCAAAGAACTACGCCGGGGGCTTTTCACTCCAATCTGATAACACACACATCAAAGAATGGGAGGCGGGACAATGGGAGGCGGGACTTAGCTCATGGGCCAATGGGAGGCTGACTTAGCTCATTTGCATACTTGGGGGCGTGTCCACCGGTCACTTTTTATGCATACTAATGTGACGAAAGGAACATGATTATAACTACTGATAAATGCACGTTTTGTTCAGTCGGATAATATCCACATGTCTCCCCTACTTTTATAATTTTAGAATCATAAATCTAATCGATATAAGATAGATAGCGTCCACTCTCACCGCCGTTAGAAAGTAGCAAGCAACTGAAGCAAGTGCAATTATGGAGGGTGGAGATTTGGAGTATTTAATCAAAAATAATTGTACTAAACTTCCGCTACAGCAGCAACAACAAATACAATCTGATGACAGGCCAATGCCCAAACTGGAGCTGTGTACAGAGAGGAAAAAAGGAGCGAATCGGACGTAAGACGTTAAAGGTCTCCTGCAGTGGCGGCTGGTGGAAAATATTTTTGGTGGGGCTGTTGATATAGTGAGTAAAACAAATTGTTTTTGGGAGAAATGACCCCTTAAATCAAGACTTCTGGTGATGTAATGGCGCGTTTCCAGTGATGCGCGGAGCTCGCTTTATGCTGCGTTCACACCGGACGCGATGCGAATATTCGCTTCGCTCTAAACGCTCCTATCGCTCTAGTCGCTCGAGTTTCACCGCGGCTGCCATCTGTGTTTACTCGCATCATTCAAACAAGACGCGCTGGCTCGAGAGCTACAACTTCAACAAAATGAACATATTTTACCGTGATTACATTGTAATATACGTTTCAAAATGATGCCGAAGTAACAACATACTGATACCGGTTAGTAAAAACCATGAATTAATGCTTTGACAAGTCTGCAGACAGACGGCAGGCGAAAAATCCTTTTAAAATGCGTGCTTTCTAAATGGAGCTTGGGTCGACCAGGCTAAGCTAACGTTGTATATGCTCACGCCACACTCATAACAACGGCCTATACAGACATAAATAAACCAGCGACTGTATTCGCCATGACACAGATAGTCTGTGGTTTGTACTTGTTTAACTTTTGTCCAGTTTCTGAACAGATCGTATCTGTCCCCGGCTGTTTGAAGAGCAAGCATGGGAAACAAAAGATAGCATTTACCTGTTTGCATCCAGCTAGCCTCGTTGATACGTTTTGTCTTTTTCACGAGCTTGCTGTGATATATCAACCCAGTCTCACGGCATTTCGTGTTCACCAATACGATTTTTAATCTATTGATTCGTGTTCACCAACACGATTTGCCCCTTTTTTTCGTGTTGCACAGCACGATTTTAAAAGCAATGTATTTCTACTGCCTGCAGCACGTCTTTTTCTCCGGTCGGGTCGTGGGAGACCGGAAGCTGTGTGGTTCATAAAAACATGTTCTTACTCAATATCAAGCCACAATTATTGCTTTTATTTTAAATCGTATAATTTCGGACTTTTGTTGCCGTCTGTGAGGAAAATAAATGGGGCTCAGAGCCTCAGAATACGGAAATCTGTATTTTTAAATATTTTGTTCCTTCTAATTCGTTATTCTTTTCAAAATAACACACTGTTATTTACTCACCAATAACACACAATTATCCTTGCTTTTATTTATTGGTTTAATTCCATAATCTCGGGCTTTTTTGGCGTCCGTCAGGAACTGAATTTCAAAATAACTCACGTCAAGGCACGTAAGCAACGTGGGCGCCAACGTCAGCGCCCTCGTGACCAAAATATTTGACGGCGCTGATTGGCTGAAATTATGTTTCGGCGGCACAGTTTGCTATTGAGACTTTTGCAACGTGCTGGTTGCTGCTGTTTGTCTCGGGGGCTCCGCCCGGTAATGATAAACTAATGCCATGGGCAAGGCCAGGCAGGAAACATGTGACTTATCAGTAACTTTAGACATCGTAACACAATTTTAAACGAGATTGTATTGTAGATTGTACATTTTACTGATACCAATTGTATGATATTTACCTTGTTCATTACAAATAAAAATATAAAATATATATATATTTTTTAATTTAATTTTTTTATATATATTTTTTAATTTAATTTTTTTTTTGTATGTGGGAAGAGGTGGGGCGAATCAATGAATGCTTATTAGAGTTTTGTCTGGAGAGTGCGTGCGGACCTGTCGGTTAGATCAGGGCCGCGGAGGTGTTACTGCCGGGCCGCGAAATAGCTGTGAGTTTATCGTAATATTTGCAGAATTATAAATATATAAAAATATTTAATCATAATATTTTTTTCAAAAAGTGTTTAATGTTGGCACCTATATCAGTCATATTATTTCCTCCAGTAGCCTAGTTAATCTTTCACCAGATAACCGTTGAAAATGGCTTTTATGATGTTCCGAGGGATTCGGCGGTTCAGCCGGTCTCAGCCTCTTGTGCTAAAGCACCCAGATATTGTTCTAAACTGTATTAAAGTAAACAGGTATTATCTTGAACTGTATTGAAGTGAACATGTATTATTTGGGACTGTTTAAAGTAATCCTATATATCTAAACCTTCTTACTTACACTCACACATACACCTCCTGTCTCCATGCAGCACACACACATAAACTCCTTAACCCAGATATCAGCAACACACACACACACACACATACGCCTCTGCTTATCAGCATGCACACACACACACATACACTTTCCCTCACTAACACACACACATGTTCTTTTTCCAAGGTTCTTGCTGGGAATAATCCCAAGCACCAATATATCTGTGTACAATGTTTGATTGTTTTAAAAGAATAGTTTGTGTGAAACCTTCCCTGGGAAATTAAAGGAGTTGGGTCCGGTGGAAGATAAGAAGTGGCTGTCCACCTCAAAATATATCCATATATACTGTTGTGTAGTCATGCAAAATGCCCCCTGTTTCTGACTGGCTGGTCCCGATACCTGTATCGCACAGCGGTAGAACTGGGAGTCCGGAGTACTCTGTAAAACTTGTATTGGTGTTTTTTACCATTAAAATCAGATTATTGTTATAACTTTTATGCCGGTGTGTTGAACTCCCTCTTTTATCAATCTGACCAGGCTCATCTAAAGGACGGCGCGGAGCAGAGGTGGGCTTTAAGCCACCACAATTGTGTTTGCTCCTACAGTGCGCACGAGAAAGTTACCGGTGCGCCAAGTAGGAAGAGGAGCGCACAGGAGACAACCGTTTCATTGCAGACTGTTATGTTTATGTGGGGAAATGGCAGTGCATACATTATTTGAGATATATTTCAAACTCGAACTTCATTTTAAGGACATGTCGGCCAGGGGTGTAGAGCTATGTTATTTTATTAGCTTTTCTTTTTAATGTCTGATTTTAAATGCCATTTTCTTAATGTCTTTCATTTTTTTGTAAAGCACTTTGAATTGCCTTGTGTTGAAAAGTGCTATATAAATAAACTTGCCTTGCCTTTGTTTAGGCACCGGATTGGCAAAACAGGAGATTAAACCAGTCTGCCTTGATCTATGAATTCATGTCCGGGACTCTCACGGTATCTGCTGCCCGCAGCTGTTTATAGAAGGAAAACCTCCTTCACTTCATGAAATGGCTGCAGGCAGCATCAGGAGGCAGCGGGACGTGTAACTCCGCTTCTGAGAAGTGCAGCACCAGCGCGCCGAGAGCTGTGCCTTTTTACGCACCGCCTTCGCTGTGTTTACCTTCATCAGAACAGCGAGTGACTGCAGGCTGCTACGTGTTAACCACACACACCTCTACACAGGGGCGGCGGGTGCTGCAGGCTAGGGAAGGCTAAGCCTTCCCAAATATTTGTGTAACCGCATCTTGGTAAAATAAAAATATAATGTCTTTGACATTAGCGCTGCTATGCAGCCACCTGTGCCCTGTACCACGAAGCCAGTTCAACAGACCCTGGATATGCTTGAGTTATCTTAACTAACCCTAACAAACGAGATCTCGCTAAACGGTCCTACGGCGCTGGTTATCAACTCGGTAAATCAAGCCAGGGTTTCTCTCTCCAGCTGAGAACGCGTTCACGTGAAAGGGGCGGGGTTAGCTACATTTGACCAATCACAAACAGTGACAAGTGGACTGACAGCGCAACATCATACTTAATTAATGAAAAGTAAACTAATATTAGACAAATATGAACTTTAAACATCCATGATGACTTAAACATATAATCCAGGATACAAGCCACATAGTTGCACCTGCAAGGAGAATACAGAACAACTCGTTAAAAAATAAATACCGAGTGTTTGAAAGCGTACAACAATTTTATGATACTGCCCCATCTAAAACACGAGGGGATCTGACTTTATTACATTTGAGTTGAGTGTTTCGTCAACTTAATGTGTTGCTTAAAATAATCCGTCTGCATACAGTATATGTGACAATGTAACTAAGTGTTGCACGGCCAGATACGGCTCGAGAAGCTGACTCAGATAAGGAAATATTGTGATATCGATGTGAGATCGATGATCTGATTGATGATGTGATGTCAGTGTGATATGAATGATAAGTGCGACACGTCGGCGTCTTCTCTGCATACGGCAGTTTAAACTGCATTTCCTTTTTCCTGTAATATGACTTGATAGATTTAAACTCCGCACACTGAGCTCTGATCGGTCAGCAGACGGTGCTTTCACAGAGTTGATCTCTTTTCTATAGACGCCGGAGGCGGGCAGCGTAAGATGAAAAACAAAGTTATTTAGCCTTCCCAAACCTGAGCCTCACGCGCCGTCTATGTCTCTACACACATCTCTACACACATCTCTACACACATCTCTACACACATCGAAATGCCCGATTACTCCCCCTTTTATTAGTTTTATGAAGAAGATGTCCAGTCACCAAGGCGCATTGTGTGTGTGTGTGTGTGTGTGTGTGTGTGTGTGTGTGTGTGTGTGTGTGTGTGTGTGTGTGTGTGTGTGTGTGTGTGTGTGTGTGTGTGTGTGTGTGTGTGTGTGTGTGTGTGTGTGTGTGCTCTGCTCAGCTCTGTGTTTGTGTCTGTCCGACACCGGCATTTGTTTTCAAATGACCATGAACAGTAATTCACACACATCTGTTAACTCCATAGGTAGCCTATAAGCGGGTGTTCCCAAAATAAATTAGTTTAATCTTAATCTCGATGTAGTGCTAAATGCTGTCGGACGTGCACCGGAACGAACGTCACTATCATAATATCTTCTGAAAACAAATGCCAGTGTCACACACTCACACACACACACACACACACACACACACACACACACACACACACACACACACACACACACACAGACACACACACACACACACACACACACACACACACACACACACACACACACACACACACACACACACACACACACACACACACACACACACACACACACACACACACACACACACACACACACACACTTCATAATGCGCCTTCTCCTTGTTTTCCCATGATTATCCGTAAATCATACAAACAAAACCAAAACTTTGATTTATCTGTTTTCCCGTTTTGGTTTAAAAACTGAATAACGTCGGTTTTTTGGTTTTCCGAAAAACCAAAAACCGACACCGGTTCTTTTTTAAACGTTGTTAATATGTTTTGGATGCATATTGTTCTAGTATTTGTTCAGGCTGTTACATACAATGAGCCTCTGTTGCTACCTGCTGGTGAGTAAATATTAAAATCAGTTAAAATTGACAAACGGTCCGCGATGTTTTTTAAATGTATCTGCCGGTGTTATGCCGTAGGTTGAAGCCTTGCCGTGGATTGAAGCCCTGTTCGCGGGGACGCGCAAAGGTGACGTCATCGCCTGTGTTGAGCGTTCGCCGTTTTTTCACCCTTTTCAAAGCTTTTTTCTCTCTTTTGAATGATATATCAGATTAAACAGCAAACGGCTGAATAAATAATGTGCATACAATTAGGAGGAGGCTCGTTTTAAGGACACGTTTCTCAGATCTGTCACAATCTTCGTATTGGAACAAACTTCCGTTTTTGAGTGTATAGTCCCACTCTGTTATATTCCTCCTTCCTACAGAACAGACAATGACAGGATAAGATGTGATTTGTCAATAGTCCTATTTCTTAAAACCTTCTCTGTTGTTGTAGTGTCTGATAACCACGAATAGTAAGCAATGATATAACAGTAATGATATCACATGATCATGTCAGACACTGTGTTATTTTCAATCAAGCCTACAAAATAATGTGTTCAAACTGGCTTCACTCACTTGAATTGCTCCTTTGAATATCATTTGTATATATCCCTACTCAACACATGTTTGTATTGTAATGCCACTCCTATTTTTTTTTAATTGTATTTTAAGGTGACATTGAATGCTTTGAAAGGTGCCCTAAAATAAAGTGTATTATTGATCTTATATCTGTGCCTCTATTACATTACATTTCATTTTCTATCACACTATTAATGTTCCTTATTTTAGACTAGGTTAATCCTGGTGTCAATAGGGAAGATCTGCACTGTTCTCTACATAACATGTTCAGAGCAGGTATTTCTCCTGCCGGATTTGGAACCCCCCCTATATCTTTCTCCAGGATAGTCACAGACTCACCAAAATCACACTGGTGTTTGCTGTCCCCCTCTAGTTTGTGCTCACAAAAGCATTTCACTCTGGGCCCTGCAGGTGAAAAACTAAAGAGGAGGTTCCAAATCCGGCAGATCAGGTGTTGGTGCTGCCGGATTTTGAAGCCCCTCTTTAGTTTTTCACCTGCAGGGCCCAGAGTGAAATGCTTTTGTGAGCACAAACTAGAGGGGAACATGCATTACCAGTGTGATTTTGGTGACATTGTGACTATCCTGGACAAAGTTGTAGGGGGGGGGTGCCATATCTGGCAGGAGAAATACCTGCTCTGCTGAACATGTTATAGAGAACAGTGCAGATCTAAAATAAGGAACATTAATAGTGTAATAGAGGCACAGCTATAAGATCAATAATACACTTTATTTTAGGGCACCTTTCAAAGCATTCAATGTCACCTTAAAATACAATAGGAAATAAAATATGAGTGGCATTACAATACAAACATGTGTTGAGTAGGAAACCACGAACACATTATCTTTTAGGCTTGATTGAAAATAACACAGTGTCTGACATATGTTATATCATTACTGTCATATAATTGCTTACTATTCGTGGTTATCAGACACTTAAACAACAGAGAAGGTTTTAAGAAATAGGACTATACTGACAAATGACATTTTATCCTGTCATTGTCTGTTCTGTAGGAAGGAGGAACATAACAGAGTGGGACTGCACTCAAAAACGGAAGTTTGTTCCAATACGAAGATTGTGACTATCTGAAAAACGTGTCCTTAAAACGAGCCTCCTCGCAATTGTATGCACAATATTTATTCAGCCGTTTGCTGTTTAATCTGATGGGAAATATATCATTCAAAAGAGAGAAAAAAGCTTATTAAACTAGACGAACGCTCAATACAGGCGATGACGTCACGTTTGCGCGTCCCCGCGAACAGGGCTTCAATCTACGGCAAGGCTTCAATCTACGGCACAACACCGGTCCTTGGCACAATAAAGGTTGGGAATCCCTGGGTTAGATAACAGGTGTGTGTAAGTCCTGCATCTGTATGATACAAATGTGTGTAAAATGATACCGGGTGCTGTAATCACTCATCTGGTTACGTTATTGCATTGCAACCCTGTCTCCTAAAAATTACGTTCCCACAGAACTAAACTGCATTCTCAATTACGTTTAGCTAGAAACGTATTTTCTCCCACGTTACGTTTGTTTTGAACGTATCTCAAATACGTTTATTTTCTACATATCTTCTAGAAACGTATTTTCTCCCACGTTACGTTCGTTATGAACGTATCTTAAATACGTTTATTTTCTACATATCTTCTAGAAATATATCTTCTCCCACGTTACGTTCGTTATGAACGTATCTTAAATACGTTTAGTTTCTACATATCTTCTAGAAACGTATTTTCTCCCATGTTACGTTCGTTATGAACGTATCTTAAATACGTTTATTTTCTACATATCTTTGCCATTTATTGCCTTGCTTATAATAATGATAATAGTCATTTATAAATATCATTTTAGAGCACACATTTGAAATCGAGAATCGGGCTCGATATATGGTTACATTAAAATCAGTAGGCGAGGCTGTAATTTCGGCAGCTGTTACTCTCATGAGCGAGGCAGAAAATATTAGTTTTAACATGACAAAAAGCTGCTGTGTCGTTTATTGCACCTCAAAGATTAAAACAAATCCAGAGTTACTTGTTTCTGTACTTCCTCTAAGAAGAAAGGACAGTAACAGAAGAGCTCTGTGGCTTCAGGCTTGATCGCCGTTCAAATGACAGCGTTGGTTTCCCCAAAAGTGGGCGGGGCTGTAAAGTGACGTTTTACTATCATCTATTATTCAAAACCATTCTATTTATTCTAACGTAAATTACATGCCAGTGTTTTATCTTTTTATTTATTTGTTTTTATTTTAAATCGTATAATGTCGGACTTTTTTCCCGTCGGTGAGGAAAATAAATGGGGTTTAGAGCCTCAAAATACTGAAATCTGTATTTTTTAAAAATCTTTTCCTTCTAATTTGTTATTCTTTTCTAAATAACACACTGTTATTTACTCAACCATAACACACAATTATCCTTGTTTTTATTTATTCGTTTAATTCTATAATCTTGGGCTTTTTAGCCGTAAATAAAGTCACCGGAAACAGACGGGACATTTTGAGCGATACACACCACAAACCCACCGAACTGATTACCCAAGATCCTCAGCTTGAAGCTCGTTGATTGGATGTTTTAGCCGCAATAAACGCTGGGATATGGTGTTAATAAGTTGTGATATCCGAAAACGAAAAATAAAATAATACCTAATTCAGAGTGTTCTTGCTTTTCTCTTTGGAAGTCATCACATAACGGCATTGTAATACACGGTTCGGCTGCATTAAATATTATACATCTGCCGTAGTTCTTTATTTATAGAGCCCTGATGAGAAGACTTCTAGACAAACATGAGGAACTGCCGCCAAAACTGAATACTTGATGTGGATCATAAATATATCAACAATTAAACAACATCTTCAATTTATTTTCACAAAATACGTCTCCTTGCAGTATCAATAGTAATTCGGCTGACTTTTATATTTGATCCAATTGGTAGATAATAGGTTATATTTACACCATAACGGTGCACAGCTGATAGAAAAGGACTTGTAGTTTTTAAAGATATTACTGATTTTCTTTGAATATAAGAATGTAAATACTGAGTTGAGAGAATAGTCAGGGGATTTGGGTGATGGGAGACACATCTATGGATTCAGAATTTCAATAGCGTACCATTAAATGACGGATATACCTTTCTGTCTGTGATGTTTTACAAATCAGATATTAATGTGTAGAAGTAAAACATGTGAAATAATATAGCAATATCCTGTAAAATTATGTAAAAACATGAATAAAACTACACATCTTCAGATGTTATACATACATAAGTGTTCTACACTAATAATACAAAGTTATTATTAGTATGCTGTGTGTACCTTGTGTGCACCGCCTAGTGGTTAAAGCACGGTATTGAATTATTTTTGTTGAATAATGTTATTTGATGAAAACAATATTAAGAGTACATACTTTCATAGGGGGAAAGTAGAAGGTCAATGATAGAAATATAGAATATAAAAAGTCAAGAAGATACTATAAGTGATCTCTACAATAAAACAGTTTAGTGCCGGATGTACAAAGATATTAATAGGAGGATGTGCAAAACAGAAAAACGAATTAACCTTTGTTAACACATTAAAGAATACTTTAGGTTAAGGTCTTATTTTAAACAAGAAAAAAGCTTTGGGGGTATCTATCTACAGATAAATATTAAGCCTGACAAAGTACTTAACGTCTAATATATTGCTTTCCTGCAATGTTAACTATGTTGAAGCACTTCTTTTAACTGATATTATACACATTAATTATACTCTTATGTATGTAGATATAATAAGAAATGTGCAGAATATGACAGTTTAATGGTGGAGGTACACACATATTGATAGATGTCTTGTAATGCGCTGTTGAGGAACCTGCGACCCAAGTTGTGTATATGATCAATAAACCTTAGAAAATCTTGAAATCTTGAAAGGGATGTGCAAAATAGCCATTATACAGTTTTTAATTAACTATTAGTAGAGAATAACGAGTAATGAATATACTTTATAGAGATCTGCAGATAAATGTTTAGTCTTCTCAAGCACCAACTATCAAATATCTCTCCTGATTGTTGGCACTTGACAATCACCTTCCCTGAATTTTACTCAGGTGTAACTAAAGTCTGCTTTAAGGGTTGTTTATATTTCACATCATTAATCAGAATCTGCAAAGTAACTAAACTAAATGTAGTGGAGTAAAAATACCAGGTTAACCTCTGAATTGTAGTGGAGTAGAATTACAAAGTAAGCTGTCGTGTGGGTATATATGAATGCTGCCCATTATGGATATAAGCGATTTTTACCCATTTAGTAATTACATGTTTTAAATGTGTACACACCAATGTGTTTCCTATCGCCTAAACCTCCAGGGCTGTACACAGTTTAATACTGGCAACTTCTAATTTTGGGAAAAACGTCTTTTAAAACTACAATTCCCAGTAGATACGTGCCATAGAGAACATGTTGCGAAACACAATAGCCAGCATGTGTATTTCTCGGGGAGCGTTCGAGTCCAGTTTTGAATAGTCTGCCGTGGTTTCGTTCCATTTCAAAGAGCTTGACGCTCGGCGTAACCTTGGCGCACTACCACTCCAACATCACGGGGTTTGTCAACGGGACTGTAGTCCCAAACGATAGCTGGGGATTATGGGTAGTGTAGTGTCTTCGGCCATCCTAAATCTCGAAATGTCCCGTCTGTTTCTGGTGACTTTATTTACGGCTAAAAAGCCCAAGATTATAGAATTAAACAAATAAATAAAAACAAGGATAATTGTGTGTTATTGTTGAGTAAATAACAGTGTGTTATTTAGAAAAGAATAACAAATTAGAAGGAAAAGATTTTAAAAAATACAGATTTCAGTATTTTGAGGCTCTAAACCCCATTTATTTTCCTCACAGACGTTTATACGATTTAAAATAAAAACAAATAAATAAAAAGATAAAACACTGGCATGTAATTTACGTTAGAATACATAGAATGGTTTTGAATAATAGATGATAGTAAAATCTACGTCACTTTACAGCCCCGCCCACTTTTGGGGAAACCAACGCTGTCATTTGAACGGCGATCAAGCCTGAAGCCACAGAGCTCTTCTTTTACTGTCTTTTCTTCTTAGAGGAAGTACAGAAACACGTAACTCTGGATTTGTTTTAATGTTTGAGGTAAACGACACAGCAGCTTTTTGTCATGTTAAAACTATTATTTTCTGCCTTGCTCATGAGAGTAACAGCTGGTGAAATTACAGCCTCGCCTACTGATTTTAATTTAACCATATATCGAGCCTGATTCTCGATTTCAAAGGTGTGCTCTAAAATGATATTTATAAATGACTATTATCATTATTATAAGCAAGACAATAAATGGCAAAGATATGTAGAAAATAAACGTATTTAAGATACGTTCATAAGGAACGTAACGTGGGAGAAAATATGTTTCTAGAAGATATGTAGAAAATAAACGTATTTTAGATACGTTCATAACGAACGTAACGTGGGAGTAAATACGTTTCAAGCTAAACGTAATTCAGAATGCAGTTTAGTTCTGTGGGAACGTAATTTTTAGGAGACAGGGTTGTGCATTGACCACCACACCCCCGACCCAAAAGAAAGGGCGTATTATTGGCTTCCCCTAATTTTTTTCCCACGCCACGCTAATGAAAGCTTTAGCGCAAGTTCAATAAGGAAGACCTAACTCGAGTCACTCACACGTCACTCTATGGCTCCCTTCCCCCCTCATTAAATATGAGGGCGTCATGCCTCAGCAGCCAATCGCTGCACATGCTAAATGCCTTAAATACCTGCTCTTCCTCCCTGTCAGTTGTCATTGCAGATGATCACACGCAACCCGCCTCCACCCCTCTCGCCTCCCGTCTCCTTCAGGACAAAGCTAAACCTTCCTCCTTCAGACTGGTCTCACCTACTCATCACCACCACCAGTGTCTAGACCCCGGGGATTTCATCGGAGCGGTGCTTTCCCTCCTGAATGATTATCCTGCAAACCGGGGGCCTAATCGCCAAACACCATTACATTCTCCTGTTGTACCATCATGGCAATCATTTCATTCATATGACGTGTAAACAATAAATATGTAATTCTTACATCACGTCTCTCCGGGTTGAACTGGTAACTACGTGCTTGGCGTGACTTTGAGGAAGAGGTGTGGATCATGGGTGTAAAAACAAGGTCTGGTTTTTCCTCAATGTGCAGCCAAAGACTTAACAAGGGGACATCGTGACAGTGGAAACAGATTCCTCCTTGAACTTCAGCCAAACACAGAGCGTTCTTAAAGCGTCACAACATTCTGGATCTTGTACATATTCATCGTCTATGGGCCCCTCCCCGCCACAACCATTGCTATTCGTTCATGCGGGCCCTTCTCAAATGAGGCCCATTACTCAGGACTCAGGACGTTGATCCTCACTTTGTCTGAAAGTGAAGTGCTGTATTGGAAGAAGGTCAAAAAGTGAAACGATTCAAAAGAACAATATCTGCCTCTGAAAAGAAGTGACATTTTAAACAAGCATAACATGGAAATACTCAAGTAAAGTGTATATGTCAAAATAGTACTTAAGTACAATACCTGAGTAAATGTACTTTATTACTTTCCACCAATCCACCAAATGGAGATATGTTTATAAATAATCAGCAAGATCAATAAACTAATGTTCCTACGCCTCCTATTTTTTTTAATCTTTGCCCCCCCCCCCCCCCCCCCCCCCCCACGGATGTAGGTCTGCCGCAGGGTCTGATACAAACTTAGCCTTTACTAAACCACCTCTCCAAGGGACTGTTTCGTTTACTGGCCAACACACCAGGTTGGAATGAAATGCTTGCAAAGAAACACATATGCGATGGGTTTATTTGTTTTCACAACCTATTGTGAAACTTGTACGTTTTAAACTGTTTTCGGGGGCACGTTGGAAAGCTACTGCTTTCTTTACATCGCACAATAATAACCCACAGGTAAGATGTATTTAAAATAAAGTACGTTCATGCAGTAATGCATTCATTCTTCTTTGACATGTTCTGATATATCGTGCTACATTTGAGTACTATGAAATGTGTGTGTGTGTCTGTGTGTGTGTACATGTGTTTCTTAAGGTCCTTATCAAACCTGTCCCCATGAGGAAGGGTGTATTAGGGAACACACCTACATGCCTTTCTTCCTTGAGCCACTCTTCTACCTCAATGTGCTGCCAACATGCATCACTATCAAAACCCATATCATTCAGAAAGTGTCCTGCTGTAGAGGAAGATGATTGGTCTTGTAAGAAAATACCCAAAAAGAAAATCATACAGAAAACTAAACATTGATTATCTGAACATGTAAGGGATTGATATTTAAGTATTACTCTGTGTGGAAACCACATTGTGTTGAAATATAAAATATAATTAATGATTTGTATAGCATAATAGTCCGTGTATCTACCGTCCAATTGTTTTTCTTTATTAAACACGTAAACGGAAGAGCGTTTGAGAGGCCTTTTTGCTTTTTACCTTACTAAATGGTCTAATGGTCATTGGAGCGAGGGGCGGGGCCTAACTCACGGAAGTGATTTCAAAACAAAAGCGGTGATAATATTATAAACAAAGGGAAACAAAGGGAAACAAGGTGAGATGGAGATGCCGATGGAGATAAGCAGATGGAGTCAGATTTGGGTCAATATTCTAGCGCAAAACAAGCTACTCACGAGCGGAAAATGTGCTTTTACACGCGCATGAAATTATTAAAACAATTTAAAAAAACTAAATGGGTTGCGAAATATACTTGGGCGGCCGTTAATATACCTGGGCGGCCCGCCCATATTTGTTTACATAAATTGTGATCAAAACATTTGAGACCCACTGAGATAACTTAGACTAAAGTGAACTATCTAAACACTCAGTCCTTTACCTCACTGAGCTGTAGTTATCAGCCTCTCAGTCTGACTGGAGAGGACTCTCCCTCCACATCATTGTAGAAACATCTTCTTTTATCCGTTAGCGCAACAGAAGCTAAAAACAAGCAGTATTAACCAGTGCATGAAGTAAAGTAAAAATAATCCATTAGAAGTCAAATCCTCATATATCATATTATTGTTTAAAACCTAAAAACACCTCCTAACATAGATGTTCTTAGTAATTGGCTGTGGGTGTCCTAGCCTCCTGCTCTATGAAGAATAGGACGTGTATTGTAAACCTGAATTTATACACTATATTTAAAGTAATTCAGCCACTTCAGGGGACCATGGGACTCACATCAGTTAGCATCAGAAGTAAAAAGACAAAAGTGTTTAAAACTACCATTTATCAAAGTATTTTACTTAGAAAAGCTGCAGTGTGACCCACATACTTTAAGAGTCGTGTTTACAGAGTCAATGTTACCCAACACAAGATCAAAGGTTCCTGTTGAGCTACACCTCCCTTTTTTGTCCCATCTGCCAAATATTGAAAAATAACCCAATAACCTACATAGATTTATTGTTTTATTCCGGGATGGTGAAACTTTAGAAGATCCAATACTGGACGAATACGTAGATTATATTTCCCACTCATGGATTTAGGCATCCATAGCCGTGGGAACATGTTTCAAATGGGGGGTGCTGTGGGGATGACACCAGGGCTGGTTCTGACCAATTTGCTGCCCCATAGGCAACATTTTAGCTGGCAATGAAAAACCTCTACAAAAGACCAATACACTACAAAAAGAGAAACGTATTGACATGGGGGAGTGTCCAATACTGTCAGTCTCAGGAAGAAAGGCTTTTTAATGCTTATTCAAAATTGCAGAAAAACATGCATTCTTGTACTCAGGAAGGGACATTGACAGAGGATTACATGAAAAGTACACAATAAAGTACTTCATAGTACTTGTGGGAGTTTCACTAGTACTGAGTCCAACAGTGTCAAACTCACAAAGAACTAATGGCAAACAAAAATCATTTCCCCCTCATCAAACTTAACAGAAGTGGCTTGATTTGGTTCTCAGGAGGGGACATTGACAGAGGATTTTTTTTTTAAACAACACACTAGAAGTACTTCATTGTATTGTGGTAGCAGTCAAACTAGTACCGAGTCCAACAGTGTCAGTTTTATTAAGAACTTATGATAACAAATACTTGTATCGCTATCGATCATCAAATATAGCAGGACAAAAAATGAAGAGCATCTGAAATTGAAAAAACAAACTCGAGAGACGGCTGAGGTGACCGCAGTGCAGAATCGCTGTAGTTTAAATCTCCTAACAATGTTGTCCATTTTAGATTGAGGCCTATTATAAATACAGCACTTAATATCATTCATTTTCTGGGCTCAATATGTGTCTTGGCCGTTTTCGTTGTGATCGCTAAATTCACCTTGTTTATAATATTATCACCGTTCCAAGCACACGAGTGCTTTTGTTTTGAAATCACTTCCTTGAGTTTGGCCCCGCCCCTCGCTCCAATGACCATTAGACCATTTAGTAAGGTAACAAGTAAAAAGCAAAAAGGCCTCTCAGACGCTCTTCCGTTTACTTGTTTAATAAAGAAAAACAATTGGACGGTAGATACACGGATTCATAATAGTCTGAACGAAAAAAAGGAAAAGCTGCAGATAGATGAAAAAGTGCCCACATGAAAGAATAGCGGTGGAATTCTTATTTACTTAAACAAACACACAATTCCCCTTGATCATTTGGCGTCATTGGGACAGTAATTCCCCTTTTCAACATTGTTGGCAGCACATTGAGGAAGAAAGGCGGAACAAGGAAGAACGTTTCAACATAAATAAGACAGGAAGGCAGTGAAGGAGTGGACACACTGCGGGAGACCTCCTTCAGATCACTGCAGCAGAAACATGACCATGAAGGTGAGGACCATTTCACATTTCAAATACTCTGTTATAATTCAAAGTCCTGCATTCAGCTAAATGACCTAAAGTACAGTTGTTGATGAACTTACTTTATAACCTTGTATTCATTGTATAGAAGAGGATAATTGTGATATCTTTTTTATATCTGACCAAAAGTGTTTTTTTCTAGTTCTGAGATTAAAGTCTGAACTTTGACTTTTTGAAAAGAAGAATCACTTTTGGTCCGATGTGAAAAGATGTTTTACATGAGGCCCTGATCCTCTTCTGTATACTTGCTATATATATATATTATAATATCCTTCATATGGTGTGATCAAATATGAGGATAAAATGTACTTTGTTATTTTACCTGTGTGGAAGAGCATGAGAGCCACATGTGCAATTCCTTTTTAGATCTGACAAAAAGTAGGTTTTTTGTTCTGAGATTGAAGTCAGAATTTTGACTTTTTTTCCCCCAAATTTATTTTGTGTTCTCAGAATTCCGTTTTTAAAAGTAATCAGATTTTTCCCAGAATTCAGTTTTTTACTCAGGATGTGTCAGATTAAAGTCAGAACAACATGTCCTCTGTCCAGCTGGTCTCAGTCGGCCTCGTCCTCCTGGCTCTGCTGTTGGACAGCGGCATGTCTCTCGACCTCCCAATAGACTGCAGCGACATCTACAACAACGACAACCCCAAACCCAGTGGAGTTTACACCATCTACCCCATCGGATCCACCTCTGCTGTCCAGGTACATCCTCTGAGAGACTTCATCCAACACTATATCTCACTGATCAAATGGATAGGATATGTTAATGAGAATGTGTGTGTGTGTGTGTGTGTGTGTGTGTGTGTGTGTGTGTGTGGTGTGTGTGGTGTGGTGTGTGTGTGTGTGTGTGTGTGTGTGTGTGTGTGTGTGTGTGTGTGTGTGTGTGTGTGTGTGTGTGTGTGTGTGTGTGTGTGTGTGTGTGTGTGTGTGTGTGTGTGTGTGTGTGTGTGTGTGTGTGTGCTGTGTGTGTGTGTGTGTGTGTGTGTGTGTAGGTGTACTGTGACATGGACTCACTCGACGGACGGTGGACGGTGAGTACCTGAACTCCAAAGCTAAATCTGGCCCCCAGTTATCTGTGAACTGAACCTGGTCAGACAGCAGAGATGACATATACGTACAGTATCTTTGTGCAGGATAAACAAGTCAAGTATTTAGTCTAATCTATCAAATCTACAGTTTGATACATCTCTCCAGAGACTGTTGGGACACTTGAAGTGTGTTAGCTAAACCATGCTAGTCAGGTTAGCTCCTGGATGCATTCAGTGAATGGCAGTGAGAAACCAGAGGCTCCACCTTAGATCTACTGTTGGCTCCTGTTCCCAGTAGAGGCTGGTTAGACTCTGTTATGCTCTTTTTCCATGGACTGGAAATGTCCATTATATTTGCTGAGAGATTTAGTATTTCCCCCAGGTGTTCCAGAGGAGGGTGGACGGCTCCGTGAACTTCTACCGGCCCTGGGATCACTACAAGACGGGCTTTGGTAACGCTGTCGGAGAATACTGGCTCGGTGAGAGATGAAGACGAACCGGAGGTCCTGACTTGATCAAACTCTCGGTTTCCTAGCGTTCATGGTGTCTGTTTGTCTGCAGGTCTGGACACTCTCTCCCACCTGACTCTGAGGAAGAAGTACGAGCTGCTGGTGGACATGGAGGACTTTGACGGCGGCAAAGTGTTCGCTCGGTACTCCTCGTTCTCCGTGGACCCCGAGGCCTCCGGGTTCACTTTGCATGTGTCTGGATTCACTGATGGAGGGGCAGGTGAGGAACAGCAGGAAGTGCTTGATGTCTTTCTGATGTTCAGGAGACGCTCTCACACGTAGGACTGGCTTCAGACATCAGAGAGAGATAAGGGGGTAACCACAGCAGATCAGGAACCGTGGCTATATGCCCATGACATTCTTCTGTATATCACACATCTGGAGGTATCCCTTCCTATATCTTTAACAATGAATGATCTGGGCTGTCCTTAGGCTAATGACTGATTGACAAAGAGAACATTACCCAAAGGGACCGTGCTGTAGTTCCTTCACAGCCTAATGTTGTTATATATATTCTGGAGATGCATTTCAACTTCAGAAATCATAAAGTGTTGTTAATATGTGGAGATTACTTTCTGCTATATTCCAAAATCACATGGAGAAATCCCATTGGACCAGGGGCCTGCTGCCTTCAGGGACCAACACAGAGATACTTCATCCCTGTGTTAGTTGTATTATAATATTGTGATTATACACTTGTTGTGTTTCTGCAGGAGACTCCATGAGTACTCATAACAGACAGAAGTTCTCCACCTTCGACAAAGACCAGGACTCTTGGACTTCTAACTGTGCCAGAAAATTCCTGGGGGGGTTCTGGTACAACGATTGTCACTTCGCAAATCCCAACGGGGTTTATCGCTGGGGGGCTGATGGCACTATTTTTGCTATAGGAGTGAGCTGGTACACTTGGAAGGGTTACGACTACTCCCTGAAATCCATCAGCATGATGGTCCGTCCTGTGCAGTAGTTCTGCAGGACAGCAACATGTCCTCAGCTGATATCGATCACATGTAATCACTCATCACTTTAAGATGGAAACAGATCCACTCAGTGGGATAATGTCTACGTTTTAAAGTCAAACTGAATCACTATTTGCTTCATGCTGACAATAAATGAAAACAATGAAACTGATGTCTCCTGGGTCCTTCACTTTGTCTCCTGGGTCCTTCTGTCTCTGTGTCCTTCTGTCTCTGGGTCCTTCTCTCTCTGGGTCCTTCTGTCTCTGGGTCCTTCTGTCTCTGGGTCCTTCTGTCTCTGGGTCCTTCTGTCTCTGTGTCCTTCTGTCTCTGGGTCCTTCTCTCTCTGGGTCCTTCTGTCTCTGTGTCCTTCTGTCTCTGGGTCCTTCTCTCTCTGGGTCCTTCTGTCTCTGTGTCCTTCTGTCTCTGGGTCCTTCTGTCTCTGGGTCCTTCTGTCTCTGGGTCCTTCTCTCTCTGGGTCCTTCTGTCTCTGGGTCCTCACACTTTCAACAAGTTTTTTCACAGAAATTCACTGTATTATTTTACAGACCTTTCTTGTTTTTCTATATTAAATGTATTTACCATAAAAATACAGTAAATTACTTTTATTAAAAATAAATAAAGGTTTTATTCTATAAATTGGTTTAATGATAAATGTTTACAGGACAATTCCATTGTTGAATTGTCTTGAATGTTAAATGACATTGAATTCTATGTAAAAACACATAAAATACACATCATTTTACTGCATGTAAATCTTTTTATAAAACATCATGTAAAATTAAAACAACTTTCTTATTTTTTGCAGTAAAACCTTAAATTTAATTTAACAAAATGTAAAAAAAAAACTAAAACAACTGTATTCTGTACTGTTGTGGAATAAAAATAAATCTTATTATAAAACATCTCTTAAATGTTAAATAAATGTATAAATCTTCACAACATATTTTATATATTGCAAAAATACCTAAAAGTTATTTTGTTTAAATAAAGTAGTTTTCATATAGTATACTTAAGCAATAGCTCACGCCAGGCCGTGTATAGGCTCAGTATATCACAGCCAATGAACAGCCAGGCAGATGCTCAACAACCATTCACTCAGTAATTAAACCTTGGTGATGTAAACTTTCAATAAACATCGTTCTGACCTGCACCAGAGTGAGGGACCAAAACAAACGATTAAGAAGGCACACACAGACGGCTAATCTTTTTCATTTTCATCTCACCCGGACGCAAGAGTTTATTTTTTATGTTTACATGTTTTCGATCGACGAGAGAGAGTGAAAATGGAACCCAGTTGCTATTTGTTGTTTGTTTATATCACGCAGTCTGTTCTTCTTCTCTCGGTGTATAGTCTGTCTTCCGGTTGTTGCCTCTTTTGAATGACGAATACACGCTAACGCTGCCTGCTGGTAAGGAGAGTTATTGACACTCGTTGACTGAAGTATTTGCAGTGTGTTCGTAGGCGGGCGGCGTAGGCGGGCGGCGTAGCCGACGTAAAAGTCGAGACGCGTTCTTTGGTCTCAGGTTGGTGTGTAGCGGCCTTTATGGGAGCTCAGCTCCCATTGGCTCCCACATAACTCATAACTCGAACCCTGGAAGTACTATTAAACATGGAGTAAGGGTGCTATTACAAAGTAATACTTAACAGTCCTTAAAGTTGTAAAATGCACTAAAAGCCGAGTCTAGATTTATTTTCTCTCTCCATTCATTCTACTGAGCCGAGAGTGGGGGGCGGGGCTTAATGACAGGAGGCGGGGCTTAAGGGGCGCATGCTCTGTGAGCACACATACGGGTTCTTCTGCTCTGACAGCCAGGCATGCTGGGTAATCTGTGACGTTTGCTCTCTCGAAAGTTGGGCCATTTTGTCCTCATGAGCCAATGAGCAGCTCTCATAGGAAAGAACGAGACCGCGCCTCCCCAGTGGCAGAGCCAGGACATTTTCAGTGGGGTGGCCAGGGTGGAACCAGTGATTGGGGTGGCATTGAAATCACTATTATATGAACATAAAAATACATCTCACTATAAAATAAGGGGTTATTTAAGGCACCGACAACCAGTGTTGGGACTAACGCGTTACTGTAACGCAACTACCTTTTGCGGTAACTAATAACGCTACTAGTTACCTATTCCCAACTCAGTAACACCGTTATAGTTACTGTGATTTAAATGGGTGCGTTACTGCGTTACATTATGTGATGGAACTGAACCAAATCTCCCTGCGGATGTGGCTTACAGGCGAATACAGCGATGTCCTCTCACAGCACCATGGAAAAGTGAAAGTAACCAGAGAGGAGTGATGATTGGTTAATGCGGGGTAACATTTCAGGGTAAGCCAATCAGAGACAGAGTTGGGCGGGTCTTGCCTTATGGGGAAAATACACAGACACAAAAATACTTGCTAACACACACACATACACGGCAACACCCACCACCAGCACACACACACACACACACTATGGCAGATGCAAGTATCAGCGAGAGCAGCAGCGCATTTACAAATTGGAGATATAACCACTATTTTCAATTTGTGGGGATAAAGGACGCAACAAATATTATGGTCAAATGTAAACTGTGTGCAGGACAGAAAGCATTGTCCACATCGAAAAACAGCAATGCCAATCTCCTGAAGCACCGAACTAATGTACATGGGGCTATAAAACTAGTCGCAAAGACCCCACCGTCTCAACCACCGACAGTGACCCAGATGGAGCAACACCATCTAAACAGCCAAAAACGATTTTTTTTAAATCGCCACATGTCACCCAGAGTCAATTAAACAGATTGATTGCCAGGTATGTTGTTGAGGACATGCTGCCCATCGCAATGGTCGAGTCTGTTGCCTTCAGAGAACTAGTCAACAACACGAAAACTTGTATTTTTATTATTTTTAAAGTAAAGTAACTAGTTACTTTTTTGAGAGCAGTAACTATAACTATTACTAGTTACTTTTTTTAAGTAACTTGCCCAACACTGCCTACAACACACCTCTACATTATTTGGGATTAAGTGGTGGAATAGATCAAATAATATTCAGTATATCTAACTATTTTTTTCGTATTCCCGCAGGCAAAGTATCAACGAAGCTGACATTATACAATGTAATGCAATATACAGACTGTTTAGCTTATGGTGATCAGCAGCCCTATGAGCTCATTCTCTCTGTAAGAGAATATTTTCATCTGATCTGTTTATAGAGTTTCTTATTGTTTTATAGAATCTGTGATACTGCAAACATCTGCTTGTAGTCAGTCAGAGACTCCTCTGTAGGTTGAGGTCACAGGTCAAACGCTTCTCCTATGTCCGTGGGGGGTTGACCTGGCAGCATCTCTTTGAGACAAGCAGACCATTGTCTCGCATCGGCTATTGATTATACGCGGGCTTTCTGGGAGCCCGCCTCTCCTCGTGTTGGTTAGATGTTTTGTGTCTTTTGGTTCAGAGATTACCTTGGTGGAGCACAAGGACAGTGTGAAACTAGGATGATCTCCCGGCCGTATGTAATTGTCTGTCTCTCAATAAATATCAGTGTATTGACAGGCGAATCCAGTTTCCCTCATTTGATGATGCGCTCAACATTGCTGCAAAGAAGTTAATACTTCACATTTTGGCGTCACGAACAGTTACCAACAAATCGTCGAGCTGGTGAGTGTAATTTCAAATCTATATTTTGACATTGCCTCGCCAGACTCTGTGATTGACGGTATAAAATTACCTGTGGAACAGATAGATGCAATATTTTTGGTTTCCTCTGTGTGTGTGCACGGTAAATATTCGGAGAGACCTTAAAGAGGGCATCAGTAATGTGGAACTTCGGTTTAAAAGCAATGTAAAGATTTGTACTGAAACGAATCGCCGAATTCTGGAGATTTCAACGGTTTAACTAGTTAAATCAACTCGCCTCGAAATCACCCTGTTGCTGCTGCAGGAAGAGGGTGTGGGTAATTCCCCCCCCCCCTGTGGGGAGCAGCACACGAAACAAAGCACAGTGTCGTATTCTACTTAAATCGCACCATTATGAGTTTTGGAAATAAACATAACTCTTATTAGGATGTTACTAAATATTACGTCACGCTGTGTTTCATAAACTGAGGGGTTGTTGAATTTGGCTGTTGTTCAAATAAAGGGTACTGAATTCATTAAAAGTCTCTGCTCTCCGGATCGGGGAGGGCAGAGCACCACTAAATTAGCATAGTGGTTGTTGATTGAGAATAATGTGGTTATTACTCTTCAGCAGATTCCGTTCTTAGAATTAATTAAATTAATTAATATCTCTGCTCTCGGTCGGTTGAGCAGTTTTACCACTACATTTGCATAGTGGTTTTGATTGAGAATAAGGTAGTTTATTGCTCATCAACTGAATTAATGTTTAACAACACAGACTTGTATTTTCTGTTAATCACACCATAAGCTCAAGAACTAAATTGAGCTATTAAATGGGAAGGGTGGTGGCAGAATATTACATTCACACTGTGTTTAATAAACTTACGGATTATTGAATTGGATGTTGTTTAAAAATAAAAATAAAAATAAAAAAATAAATAAAAATAAGTACTGATATTTCCCTACCCCCGCTGAAGTTTCCCTAATTCGGATTAAAATTAAACTGGATGAGTTTAGCTGTCACCTGATATTTGTTGCGGGTTCATGTTTGTTTGTATAATTGTTTCGTGTTTGTTTGTATACCTGCCGTCTTGTGCATGTTTTGTAACAACTAATAAATGAATCAGTCCACAGCCAAGGTAAAATGAATCTAAATTTCCGCAAAAGGAAAATAAATAGCAAAAAAGCCTCTGTTTTACACCCGGGAACCTCAGAGGCATAACTGCGGGTCATCTGTCTGCTCAAATAGGTCAATGTTGTATTATTTGTTTCATTTATTCTTAATCTATGTATTGTAATAATAAAAATAAAATAACCTAATGTATTGAACACATTCCGAAACAAAGCAGATAAGACAAGACTTAGACACAATGGTGATTGAACCTTTTTGTACGATTGATGCAAAATGAAAACTTTGTCATTATCTGTTTCCAACTGGCCACTGGAATCAGATAATGGATATGAGTTGAAGTTCAATTACAGTTTTAAATATAGTTCAACATCCTTTTCTATACTCTGCTTGGTGCTGCAGAAGAACAAAATAAAATAAAACGCAAGACACGAGGTCAGAGACAGGCGTGACCTCTGGAAGGAGAAGATAATCTGAAGCAGACCACGGCGCGACCCATTGGGGGTTTTATGACCACAGCACAAAGAGGAACATCTAATTGCAGCAGTCAGTTTATAATTTTGCCAGTACTGTTGAGCATTTTCAAAATGTATTTTCATGCCTCTGTGCATGGCTTAGTCTTTCTATCTGCATAGCCACTGGTGTAACTAAGTTCATAAACTTAACAAATACTATACTTGGGCACAATTTTGAGATACTGGTATTTTATTTGAGTATTTAAATGTTTTGCCATTTTAGCCATCCGCTCCACTACAGTTCAGTGGTACATGGTGTATTTCTACTCCACTACATGTATTAATACCTTTTAGTTACTTTCAGATCTGGATGAATGATGTGAAATCTAATCAAGTGTTGAATCAGACTTTAGTTCCACCTGGAGTAAATCCACCAGCTACCCTGCAGTATACAAAGTCATTCAAACTAGCTGCACCTTCACCAGCTTTGAGAACATTTTCATGACCCCACGGTTTTGATGATTGACAGGTGTGTGGGCTATCTTCCATTTTGACACACAGAACAAGGGGGTGCGATCCACCCGTATCCAAAAATGTAAAGTAATTCAAACAGACTCGTCCCTCTGTGAGGAGCAGCAGGTTCAGCTTCATTTAAATATGTCGTGCAGTAATAGATGGATTTATTTTTTTCATCTCAAGAGAGAATGTGTATTTTATGTTAGTATTTCAAAAATCTCCTGGGGGAGAATCCCCCCAGACCTCCTGCGGGGGTTGGGTTTTCAGCATGTCAACTCTTTCACTTGTGAGGAAATGGCAGGATTGGCTCCAGGTCGCCTTTTTATTTACTACAAGACAAATGTTTTTATTTTATTTTAATTTCATACAGTTCAATTTGGATTGAGACAGGGAAATATTCTAAACCTCACGCGTGGCGTTTCACTGACAAGGGGGCGATATAGCGTGTATGTAATTACATTTCAAATACTGATTTGAGCCCCACCACTGTATGGGTTAGCCCTACCATAGATTATCTAACACAAATACTCGGGAGCCGATAAGTCAATAAGTTGCTTATCGCGACAGGCACAAAATAAAACAGTGGAAACAAACATGTGTTTGACTTTCATTATTTAATGAAACTGTGTGCCCTTTATAGTCTGTGTCCAATATTGTGTATTTGTATATATATATTACATATATATATCCTAAATATATGCTAAGGTCCCGCTACGGACACGATAGCAGTCGCTTCGTGCGCATGTGTGTAATTAAACCCATGATATCAAAATCTCACTCCAGCCAGGTACCCAAAGTTAGCAACCCTGTCCATACCCCAATAATATTTTATTGATGACAAGTTTGCATCCCTGCCTGTTATCGTTTTCATCACGGAGCTGGAAAAATGGTGTATTGATTACTGATCTGTGCAAGTCAAATTTGTTAACTGACTTTGGTTCTAATGTTAATGTTAATTTGATTTCAACCCATAAGTAATTATTTAAATTAACTCAACATTCCACATGATGGATTAGTGTTCCACATTTTTCCCACTAATTTGTTTATGATTAGGCCAATGGTAAAGAGAGACATTTATGACCCTGTGTCCTTTTTGTTAGCACGTGGTTCCATTTTGTCTAATGGCGTTGGACAGCTTCACTAAGAGTCACCCAGTTCTACCCTGCTACAGTCCGGCTGAGTGCAGTCACAGAGATGCTATGGCTGCTCTACATGACATTAATGGTTTGGTCCGAGAATGGACACCATTTCCTGCTCCCAGAGAGAATGACGCTCCTCACACTGAACAATACAGCCATTGACACTGTCTCACGTGGGTCTGCTCCCCCCCACCGAGCCATGAACTGGAAGCTGGAATTCTGCTCTGAACACTTGGAACTGTCACACCAGCACCAACCCTTGGGTCAGTTAGATGAGACTAACGGCTTCACTTAGGGCATATGGGTCAGAAATATGACTCTCGTTACCACGGAGTGGGTTGTTTGTTTTTTTAAGGCTATTCATACTGCTATGCAGAGTGAAGAGCCCCTACTATTTTAACAAATACGCCTGATGTCAGGGGCCTCTTACTGTCTACTTCTGCATGTATTCACATTATATGGACCATGTTTACACCTGTTGAAACTAGGGCTGCACGGAACTCAGGCTACAATACAACCATTTTGTTCTGCTCTAACGATTCAATTTATAAATTCTACATCAAAATAGTTCGGTTTTATTGTTTCCAATGATAACGTCACCTTAAGTGGAGGAATGCAAACCTGTTTTAAAATGTAAGGTTTTGAATTTCTTTGACATTTCTCAGTAATGACACCCTCAGACGCCCACTATCATTTATGCCAGTGGTTCCCAAACTTTGTTGTGCCCAAGGCACACCAAAGGACAAGTAAAAAATCTCAAGGCACACCTATTGTGAAAAGATAGCCCTTATAACACGTGTTATCACTCATATTATGTAAAGTATCTGTAAATGTGCATAATTATTTACTAATGCCAAATAAAATGTGACAAAGACAACTATATTACGAAATATTTCCGAAATTAATTTGAAACTTTATCAAATTAGGCTTCATCAAAGCAGCAACACACTCATTTACACCAGACAGGTCACAAAATAGAAAATGAGGCAAAGGAAACTCAGCAGAAATTCAACACAGACAACTGTCAATGCAAGGAAGCTGCATTGTCCATGGTCCGGAACTACAAATTATAAATGTATTACTTTAAAAAATGTAATATATTACACTACTTCGTTACTATCTACATAAAGTAACTCGGTACTTTACTCGTTACTTTCCTCGCCGAGCACGTACAAACTGCGCATGCGTGAGTGGCAATAACTTTCCTTACCAGCAGGCGGCGGTAGTCAAGCCCCCAGGTAGTGCGCCGGACTCAGATGAAAATATTCGTGCTGGCCAAACGGCGGTACTACACTTCCGGTTTGGTTGCCAGGCCCGGAAACACTTTTCCCATTGACTTACATGGGGAAAGAGTGGTCTGTAACTCGTTGGATAATAAATAAATAAACTACCCAGTATGAACACTTGTATAGCCCTTATTAAAAAACATTCGTTCCTCAAGTTGTAAAACATTTGCTAATAACGTTATTCTGAGAGTTATTTCCCTCTGCATTATGAACGCGCATCTAATCCACGGGACCGCGCAGCCCGGCACGTTCATGTTACGTGTCCCGACCAATCAGAGCACACTGTGCTCACAGGGAGGGTGCTGGAGCCAGGCTCTGGCTGGAGCTTTTGGAGCTACAACGAGCGTTAAAGGCAGAGAGTGAAATTCAGTGAATACACGTAGTTTACAGAGATGCTGTATGAGGAACCAATGTGAGTTGCGTTTATCTTTACCCATGGATGCACAATGGGAACGGATCCATATCGTCTTACTGCCATCCCACGGAGCTGTAATAATGGATATATTGCACATGTTTGCTGTAATTCATTGTCATACTACATGGGCTGTATGATTGAATCTTGTACCGTAAATGTTGTATTAAATGGAGTTAATATTACCGATATCACTAGATCATTACTAGCTAGCCGCTAGCTGCTAACTGCCGCCTCGTTCATATCAAATCCATGGCGGTAGTGTGTATTTGTCATTTAATACAGGCAACAACCGGAAGACAGAGAAGAAGAATAGACTGCGTGATATAAAATAATGGGCATACCTCCACCCCTCGATAGTTATCGCTGACTCAGCCATGTTTATGCAGCACTGCACGTGGAGATGTGGATGCGCAAGTCGCGCAGATTACGTACATAAACCTACAAAGTACTGATATAGTAAATTGAAAAATAAATGATTATTTTTGTGTAGTTGTATATTGAAAAAATAATGTATGGTTGTCACAAAATCCCACGGCACACCCGGACTTGCCTCACGGCACACCAGTGTGCCACGGCACACCGTTTGGTAACGGTGGTAACTCAGATGCTTACATGGACTTGTATGTTTTTTCCTTCATATCTAACAGAAATAAGAGAGAAAGAGATGGGAAAGTGAGTAGAGAGGGATAGGAAGGAGGAGAGATATTTGCGAGTTGCATACTCACTCTGAGTTTTCTCGATTAATAGCTTATATAGACAATACCATGCTTAAATAGACTCCTGAGTTATTATTTCATATGTGACAATATGTAAGAAAAGGGAGGGAAGAGTCAAATTATATTGAGAAATTGATTTCATATTGGAACATTCATTTCTCAAACCTATGTTTTATCGAAGAGGAAATGTACTTCTGATAAACTAATCCTTGATCAAACGGTAAATGGTGAATTAATATAACATTTATAATCATTGAGAAAGGGTTATTCCACAGGGACTAGCTCACATTTAACTTAAAATAACATTTCTCTGCTTTGGACTGATGAGTATATGATTCTTGCATGTTAAATGACTAACACAAACCTTACATTTATAATGTGCATGTCTCAGGAAGGCTCCCAAATCATTCTGAGGGGGCCTATCCTATTTTTGTAATTGAATGATAATGTGCTAATCCATTACCTTGAGTTGTCTGCACTCAGGAAAACATCCCTATCAAGTGTTAACCCAATAACTAGGAGAGCTCTGAAGGCCAAGGGTCAGAGAGAGAGGATCACACTCTGCGGCTGCAGAGAGCAACTTATCTACGGGCAAGGAGGTCGTTCGAGATGAGAGGATTCTAATCTTCAACTTTCTGATGAGATGGGATGCTTCTTCATTTTCGCTCGCAGGACGAGCGATGGCTTCAGAGGTCGTCATACAAGGTTTTCATGTTTCTTGGAGGAGCAGATGTTTTCATAACCTCTCCCATCACAGGGGGGGGCATCTGGATGTGCCACTTGGAATAGGCAGGTGCTCTCAAGCAGATAGCAGAAGGAATGCAGGCAGATGAGCCTCTGTTTCACTGGGAGATCATAAAGCGCTCACTGAATTGAGCCACAAAAGCAGAGCAATTGGGGGGGATTGAGATATGGCGCTCTGATGAAGAAGAGTTTTGAGCCAATCAACACCTCAGTGCTAATCTACAGATAATTGAGTTATGGCGCTCTGATGAAGAAGAGTTTTGAGCCAATCAGCACCTCAGTGCTAATCTACAGATAATTGAGTTATGGCGCTCTGATGAAGAAGAGTTTTGAGCCAATCAGCACCTCAGTGCTAATCTACAGATAATTGAGATATGGCGCTCTGATGAAGAAGAGTTTTGAGCCAATCAGCACCTCAGTGCTAATCTACAGATAATTGAGTTATGGCGCTCTGATGAAGAAGAGTTTTGAGCCAATCAGCACCTCAGTGCTAATCTACAGATAATTGAGTTATGGCGCTCTGATGAAGAAGAGTTTTGAGCCAATCAGCACCTCAGTGCTAATCTACAGTATCAGGATGCCTTTACACACCAGACATTCTGTGTCATAAAGAGAGGAGGAAAACATGTCTTCTAGCTCTCGTACAAAGATAACATTTGAATTGAATGACCAGATGATTACAGATGTACAATTAATGATTGTTTTTGTATTCCCAATGAACAGATATGTGTTAAATAGTGGTGATAAATATATTTTATCAGATTACACTTTCACACTAAACTAATTAATTAATTGATATTTTCAGATTTATAAGGTATTGGACAATAAGATATTTCTAATATTATAACAGACAATGTTACTATCCTTAATCATTACCAGGTAAAACAGATGTTTTGATATTGATTACAGTTGATGCTCTGAATAAAGAACAGATGTCTTGATATTGATCTCAGTTGATACTCTGAATAAAGAACAGATGTTTTGATATTGATCTCAGTTGATGCTCTGAATAAAGAACAGATGTCTTGATATTGATCTCAGTTGATACTCTGAATAAAGAACAGATGTTTTGATATTGATCTCAGTTGATGCTCTGAATAAAGAACAGATGTCTTTGATATTGATCTCAGTTGATGCTCTGAATAAAGAACAGATGTCTTTGATATTGATCTCAGTTGATGCTCTGAATAAAGAACAGATGTTTTGATATTGATCTCAGTTGATGCTCTGAATAAAGAACAGATGTCTTGATATTGATCTCAGTTGATGCTCTGAATAAAGACAGATGTTTTGATATTGATCTCAGTTGATGCTCTGAATAAGAACAGATGTTTGATATTGATCTCAGTTGATGCTCTGAATAAAGAACAGATGTTTTGATATTGATCTCAGTTGATGCTCTGAATAAAGAACAGATGTTTTGATATTGATCTCAGTTGATGCTCTGAATAAAGAACAGATGTTTTGATATTGATCTCAGTTGATGACTCTGAATAAAGAACAGATGTTTTGATATTGATCTCAGTTGATACTCTGATAAAGAACAGATGTCTTGATATTGATCTCAGTTGATACTCTGAATAAAGAACAGATGTCTTGATATTGATCTCAGTTGATGCTCTGAATAAAGAACAGATGTTTGATATTGATCTCAGTTGATGCTCTGAATAAAGAACAGATGTTTTGATATTGATCTACAGTTGATAGCTCTGAATAAAGAACAGATGTTTGATATTGATCTCAGTTGATGCTCTGAATAAAGAACAGATGTCTTGATATTGATCTCAGTTGATGCTCTGATAAAGAACAGATGTTTTGATATTGATCTCAGTTGATGCTCTGATAAAGAACGATGTTTTGATATTGATCTCAGTTGATGCTCGAATAAAGAACAGATTCTTGATATTGATCTCAGTTGATACTCTGAATAAAGAACAGATGTTTGATATTGATCTCAGTTGATGCTCTGAATAAAGAACAGATGTCTTGATATTGATCTCAGTTGATGCTCTGAATAAAGAACAGATTTCTTGATATTGATCTCAGTTGATGCTCTGAATAAAGAACAGATGTTTTGATATTGATCTCAGTTGATGCTCTGAATAAAGAACAGATGTCTTGATATTGATCTACAGTTGATGCTCTGAATAAAACGATTTTGATATTGTTCAGTTGATACTCTGAATAAAGAACAGATGTTTTTGATATTGATCTCAGTTGATGCTCTGAATAAAGAACAGATGTTTTGATATTGATCTCAGTTGATGCTCTGAATAAAGAACAGATGTTTTGATATTGATCTCAGTTGATGGCTCTGAATAAAGAACAGATGTCTTGATATTGATCTCAGTTGATGCTCTGAATGAAAGAACAGATGTTTTGATATTGATCTCAGTTGATGCTCTGAATAAAGAACAGATGTTTGATATTGATCTCAGTTGATGCTCTGAATAAGACAGATGTCTTGATATTGATCTCAGTTGATGCTCTGGAATAAAGAACAGATGTTTGGATATTGATCTCAGTTGATGCTCTGAATAAAGAACAGATGTTTTGATATTGATCTCAGTTGATAGCTCTGAATAAAGAACAGATTGTTTTTGATATTGATCTCAGTTGATGCTCTGAATAAAGAACAGATGTTTGATATTGATCTCAGTTGATGCTCTGAATAAAGAACAGATGTTTTGATATTGATCTCAGTTGATGCTCTGAATAAAGAACAGATGTTTGATATTGATCTCAGTTGATGCTCTGAATAAAGAACAGATGTTTGATATTGATCTCAGTTGATGCTCTGAATAAAAGAACAGATGTTCTTGATATTGATCTCAGTTGATACTCTGAATAAAGAACAGATTGTTTTGATATTGATCTCAGTTGATGCTCTGAATAAAGAACAGATGTTTTGATATTGATCTCAGTTGATGCTCTGAATAAAGAACAGATGTCTTTGATATTGATCTCAGTTGATGCTCTGAATAAAGAACAGATGTTTTGATATTGATCTCAGTTGATGCTCTGAATAAAGAACAGATGTTTTGATATTGATCTCAGTTGATGCTCTGAATAAAGAACAGATGTTTGATATTGATCTCAGTTGATGCTCTGAATAAAGAACAGATGTCTTGATATTGATCTCAGTTGATACTCTGAATAAAGAACAGATGTTTTGATATTGATCTCAGTTGATGCTCTGAATAAAGAACAGATGTCTTGATATTGATCTCAGTTGATGCTCTGAATAAAGAACAGATGTTTGATATTGATCTCAGTTGATGCTCTGAATAAAGAAACAGATGTTTTGATATTGATCTCAGTTGATGCTCTGAATAAAGAACAGATGTCTTGATATTGATCTCAGTTGATGCTCTGAATAAAGAACAGGATGTCTTGATATTGATCTCAGTTGATGCTCTGAATAAAGAACAGATGTTTTGATATTGATCTCAGTTGATGCTCTGAATAAAGAACAGATGTCTTGATATTGATCTCAGTTGATGCTCTGAATAAAGAACAGATGTCTTGATATTGATCTCAGTTGATGCTCTGAATAAAGAACAGATGTTTTGATATTGATCTCAGTTGATGCTCTGAATAAAGAACAGATGTCTTGATATTGATCTCAGTTGATGCTCTGAATAAAGAACAGATGTTTTGATATTGATTACAGTTGATGCTCTGAATAAAGAACAGATGTCTTGATATTGATCTCAGTTGATGCTCTGAATAAAGAACAGATGTTTTGATATTGATCTCAGTTGATGCTCTGAATAAAGAACAGATGTCTTGATATTGATCTCAGTTGATACTCTGAATAAAGAACAGATGTCTTGATATTGATCTCAGTTGATACTCTGAATAAAGAACAGATGTCTTGATATTGATCTCAGTTGATGCTCTGAATAAAGAACAGATGTTTTGATATTGATCTCAGTTGATGCTCTGAATAAAGAACAGATGTCTTGATATTGATCTCAGTTGATGCTCTGAATAAAGAACAGATGTCTTTGATATTGATCTCAGTTGATACTCTGAATAAAGACAGATGTCTTGATATTGATCCTCAGTTGATGCTCTGAATAAAGAACAGATGTCTTGATATTGATCTCAGTTGATGCTCTGAATAAAGAACAGATGTCTTGATATTGATCTCAGTTGATGCTCTGAATAAAGAACAGATGTTTTGATATTGATCTCAGTTGATGCTCTGAATAAAGAAACAGATGTTTTGATATTGATCTCAGTTGATGCTCTGAATAAAGAACAGATGTCTTGATATTGATCTCAGTTGATGCTCTGAATAAAGAACAGATGTTTTGATATTGATCTCAGTTGATACTCTGAATAAAGAACAGATGTTTGATATTGATCTCAGTTGATACTCTGAATAAAGAACAGATGTTTTGATATTGATCTCAGTTGATACTCTGAATAAAGAACAGATGTTTTGATATTGATCTCAGTTGATGCTCTGAATAAAGAACAGATGTCTTGATATTGATCTCAGTTGATGCTCTGAATAAAGAACAGATGTCTTGATATTGATCTCAGTTGATACTCTGAATAAAGAAACAGATGTCTTGATATTGATCTCAGTTGATGCTCTGAATAAAGAACAGATGTTTGATATTGATCTCAGTTGATGCTCTGAATAAAGAACAGATGTTTTTGATATTGATCTCAGTTGATGCTCTGAATAAAGAACAGATGTTTTGATATTGATCTCAGTTGATGCTCTGAATAAAGAACAGATGTTTTGATATTGATCTCAGTTGAGGCTCTGAATAAAGAACAGCTGTCTTGATATGATCTCAGTTGATAGCTCTGAATAACGAACAGATTGTTGTTGATATTGATCTCAGTTGATGCTCTGAATAAAGAACAGATGTTTTGATATTGATCTCAGTTGATGCTCTGAATAAAGAACAGATGTTTTGATATTGATCTCAGTTGATGCTCTGAATAAAGAACAGATGTTTTGATATTGATCTCAGTTGATGCTCTGAATAAAGAACAGATGTTTTGATATTGATCTCAGTTGATGCTCTGAATAAGAACAGATGTCTTGATATGATCTCAGTTGATGCTCTGAATAAAGAACAGATGTCTTGATATTGATCTCAGTTGATGCTCTGAATAAAGAACAGATGTTTTGATATTGATCTCAGTTGATGCTCTGAATAAAGAACAGATGTCTTGATATTGATCTCAGTTGATGCTCTGAATAAAGAACAGATGTTTTGATATTGATCTCAGTTGATACTCTGAATAAAGAACAGATGTCTTGATATTGATCTCAGTTGATGCTCTGAATAAAGAACAGATGTTTGATATTGATCTCAGTTGATGCTCTGAATAAAGAACAGATGTTTTGATATTGATCTCAGTTGATGCTCTGAATAAAGAACAGATGTCTTGATATTGATCTCAGTTGATGCTCTGAATAAGAACAGATGTTTTGATATTGATCTCAGTTGATACTCTGAATAAAGAACAGATGTCTTGATATTGATCTCAGTTGATGCTCTGAATAAAGACAGATGTTTTGATATTGATCTCAGTTGATGCTCTGAATAAAGAACAGATGTCTTGATATTGATCTCAGTTGATGCTCTGAATAAAGAACAGATGTTTTGATATTGATCTCAGTTGATGCTCTGAATAAAGAACAGATGTTTGATATGATCTCAGTTGATACTCTGAATAAAGAACAGATGTTTTGATATTGATCTCAGTTGATGCTCTGAATAAAGAACAGATGTTTTGATATTGATCTCAGTTGATACTCTGAATAAAGAACAGATGTTCTTGATATTGATCTCAGTTGATACTCTGAATAAAGAACAGATGTCTTGATATTGATCTCAGTTGATACTCTGAATAAAGAACAGATGTTTTGATATTGATCTCAGTTGATACTCTGAATAAAGAACAGATGTCTTGATATTGATCTCAGTTGATACTCTGAATAAAGAACAGATGTCTTGATATTGATCTCAGTTGATGCTCTGAATAAAGAACAGATGTCTTGATATTGATCTCAGTTGATGCTCTGAATAAAGAACAGATGTCTTGATATTGATCTCAGTTGATGCTCTGAATAAAGAACAGATGTCTTGATATTGATCTCAGTTGATACTCTGAATAAAGAACAGATGTCTTGATATTGATCTCAGTTGATGCTCTGAATAAAGAACAGATGTCTTGATATTGATCTCAGTTGATGCTCTGAATAAAGAACAGATGTCTTGATATTGATCTCAGTTGATGCTCTGAATAAAGAACAGATGTTTTGATATTGATCTCAGTTGATGCTCTGAATAAAGAACAGATGTTTTGATATTGATCTCAGTTGATGCTCTGAATAAAGAACAGATGTTTTGATATTGATCTCAGTTGATGCTCTGAATAAAGAACAGATGTTTTGATATTGATCTCAGTTGATACTCTGAATAAAGAACAGATGTTTTGATATTGATCTCAGTTGATGCTCTGAATAAAGAACAGATGTTTTGATATTGATCTCAGTTGATGCTCTGAATAAAGAACAGATGTCTTGATATTGATCTCAGTTGATGCTCTGAATAAAGAACAGATGTTTTGATATTGATCTCAGTTGATACTCTGAATAAAGAACAGATGTTTTGATATTGATCTCAGTTGATGCTCTGAATAAAGAACAGATGTCTTGATATTGATCTCAGTTGATGCTCTGAATAAAGAACAGATGTTTTGATATTGATCTCAGTTGATGCTCTGAATAAAGAACAGATGTCTTGATATTGATCTCAGTTGATGCTCTGAATAAAGAACAGATGTTTTGATATTGATCTCAGTTGATGCTCTGAATAAAGAACAGATGTTTTGATATTGATCTCAGTTGATACTCTGAATAAAGAACAGATGTCTTGATATTGATCTCAGTGATGCTCTGAATAAAGAACAGATGTTTTGATATTGATCTCAGTTGATGCTCTGAATAAGAACAGATGTCTTGATATTGATCTCAGTTGATGCTCTGAATAAAGAACAGATGTTTGATATTGATCTCAGTTGATGCTCTGAATAAAGAACAGATGTATTGATATTGATCTCAGTTGATGCTCTGAATAAAGAACAGATGTATTGATATTGATCTCAGTTGATGCTCTGAATAAAGAACAGATGTTTTGATATTGATCTCAGTTGATGCTCTGAATAAAGAACAGATGTTTTGATGAGTTGATGCTCTGAATAAAGAACAGAGTGTTTTGATATTGATCTCAGTTGATGCTCTGAATAAAGAACAGATGTTTTGATATTGATCTCAGTTGATGCTCTGAATAAAGAACAGATGTTTTAATATTGATCTCAGTTGATGCTCTGAATAAAGAACAGATGTCTTGATATTGATCTCAGTTGATACTCTGAATAAAGAACAGATGTATTGATATTGATTCAGTTGATGCTCTGAATAAAGAACAGATGTCTTGATATTGATCTCAGTTGATGCTCTGAATAAAGAACAGATGTATTGATATTGATCTCAGTTGATACTCTGAATAAAGAACAGATGTCTTGATATTGATCTCAGTTGATGCTCTGAATAAAGAACAGATGTTTTGATATTGATCTCAGTTGATGCTCTGAATAAAGAACAGATGTTTTGATATTGATCTCAGTTGATGCTCTGAATAAAGAACAGATGTCTTGATATTGATCTCAGTTGATGCTCTGAATAAAGAACAGATTGTCTTGATATTGATCTCAGTTGATGCTCTGAATAAAGAACAGATGTCTTTGATATTGATCTCAGTTGATGCTCTGAATAAAGAACAGATGTCTTTGATATTGATCTCAGTTGATGCTCTGAATAAAGAACAGATGTTTTGATATTGATCTCAGTTGATGCTCTGAATAAAGAACAGATGTTTTGATATTGATCTCAGTTGATGCTCTGAATAAAGAACAGATGTTTTGATATTGATCTCAGTTGATGCTCTGAATAAAGAACAGATGTTTGATATTGATTCTCAGTTGATGCTCTGAATAAAGAAACAGATGTCTTGATATTGATCTCAGTTGATGCTCTGAATAAAGAACAGATGTTCTTGATATTGATCTCAGTTGATGCTCTGAATAAAGAACAGATGTCTTGATATTGATCTCAGTTGATGCTCTGAATAAAGAACAGATGTCTTGATATTGATCTCAGTTGATGCTCTGAATAAAGAACAGATGTCTTGATATTGATCTCAGTTGATACTCTGAATAAAGAACAGATGTTTTGATATTGATTACAGTTGATGCTCTGAATAAAGAACAGATGTTTTGATTTTTTCCCTTTTCAGGTCGTTATACAATAAAATGTTTGATTCTTCAGATTGTTAAACATTTTGAGAATTGTTTAGCTTTCCCTTCAGATTTTGAAATGACATAATGATTGATAGTTGAAGTAATGTAATTAATTAAATATCATGCCTTACTCTTGAATAAAGCGTAATGAAGTAAACGTAAAGTAATGTTAAAGATTGAGGACACTGTAACTTTACAGATTACAGATTGATCGATTCATCACTGTGAATTTATACCTTAATTAGGAACCTTAGCTGGATCTCTCATGATTCTGATTTATACCTCAATTGGATTTATTATAAATCCTAAATTCTAATTGTGTTTTAATAAGTAATTGCCTTAAAGTAAATCTTTGAGATGTAAGATGATTTAGAATTTGTGTTTGATGAATGAGATTAACTGAGTGATAAATGATAAAAGATCTTATTTTTGAAACATATATTTTGCTATAATATTGTTGTATTTCATGTGTTTATTATTGTACCTTTTGACAAAAATGCCAAGCACTGAAGAGAGATGATTTTTATTATGATTGACTGTGTTCAATCAGGGTGATTGAAATGTTTTCAATCTTGTTCTATTTTTAATGTAATGAATGTATCTGAGCCCACCCAACTCTGAGGACGCTTATTGATTTTAAGTATTGACTGAAATATTCTTAGACTAATGTTAATTGGTTATCAATAGATTGATAAAAAGAGTGAATCTGTAAGAGAATATTTTCATCTGATCTGTTTATAGAGTTTCTTATTGTTTTATAGAATCTGTGATACTGCAAACATCTGCTTGTAGTCAGTCAGAGACTCCTCTGTAGGTTGAGGTCACAGGTCAAACGCTTCTCCTATGTCCGTGGGGGGTTGACCTGGCAGCATCTCTTTGAGACAAGCAGACCATTGTCTCGCATCGGCTATTGATTATACGCGGGCTTTCTGGGAGCCCGCCTCTCCTCGTGTTGGTTAGATGTTTTGTGTCTTTTGGTTCAGAGATTACCTTGGTGGAGCACAAGGACAGTGTGAAACTAGGATGATCTCCCGGCCGTATGTAATTGTCTGTCTCTCAATAAATATCAGTGTATTGACAGGCGAATCCAGTTTCCCTCATTTGATGATGCGCTCAACATTGCTGCAAAGAAGTTAATACTTCACACTCTCAGTGTGTCATCAGGAATACAGAGACACACACACATCATTTAAAGAAGAGTTTTTAAATTCAATGATATGTTAGGAATAAACATCTTAAGGATGATGCCATCCTCCTTGAAGTGGGCAATTCGGCAGAGATAATGCAGATGGCCTTGTAGTCAGCAGGGTCCCCCTCTGGCTGCTCCCAGAGGTGTTAACCGAGGCATCACACCACAGTATCATCCGTCTGAGAACACAATAAAGCTTTAGACAGTGGAGAGCATGGGGATGACATAGTTGTGCTGTGTACTCATACTGCAAAAGCTTCACTTACATCAGCTTTTGGAGCAGTCTCAATCAATTGAGACTGTCAAAGTCTCCTTCTGAATCAAATCATTATGTATTTCTCCATGAGGTTAAATTAAGGTGTCAAACTTTAGCATTTATGTTTGTGTGTATTACAGAGAATCCAGAGACGTCAGGATAAAGGAGGTGAAACCAGATAAATCAGCACTGGAAGACTGAAGGCACTGTTGTATTTTATTGTTGTATAGTTTTGTGCTTGTTGGTTTACTGTTAGATGGTACTAATTCAGTTTGTGTTTAAGAATTTTAAAAAACATTACAATAACAACAATAAGAAATAAACAATTAAGCATTAGAGAAGTAAAGAGAGAAAGAAATGAATACATGGTGAACAAAGGGTTCAAAATGTTGTAAACAGTCCAACTTGTTAATATGCTTTAGTAAATATCATAGACTGTATATATAAATGGACGTAGGGTCCGTGACGTCACCCATAGGATTCTGCAGAGTTGCCGTGAAGCCCTTAGTAGGCGGAGTCGGCCACTAACGGCTCAACAGTGACGTCAAAGTTCAAATCCCGCCTGCTCCAAATAAGGGCAAAGAGGCGGAGCCGAGGCGGGACCTCCTGCCACCGAGCTGAAAGTTCCAGAGCTAGCTGAAGCTACCAAGCTAAGCTAACATGCTCCCCATCTGCACGCTGCCGTCACATTTTACGTTTCTAAGGTAAGCGGACATGAAACTATAAATAATAATCTAAGTTATTGAGTTTTTAGCATAATACTTCAGAATCTTAAAACCCCTTAACGTTTGTATGCAATTGTGCTAAATTCAACACTGGAATCAAGCAAATATTAATATGTTTGCATGACATTAGTTATTTATATTTTGATATCACTTAACTATACGTTTAATACATTTAAGTCAAGCTAAGGTACATGTGATGGTAGCTAGTTAGTGCACTTACCTGTGAGGCCTCCTCCAAACAGCATAATAACCAGACTATCATTAAAACTAAGTACCAGTTCTAGATCCTTGACTTTAGACAAACAATTCAAAGATAAAATGTATTTAAAGACCAATCTTTATTTGAATGTGCCTCTTAACCTGAGATATTAGTTATACAGTAATAGTATTGACAATCTAAAAAAACTGAGCAACTCAACAGTCAACTTTATGTTTCTTATTGTCTAAAGCATTTATTATTTTCATTTTCCCAATCTCATATTCAGTGTGGACGGATTGAGACAGCGTGGTGTCCAGAGAGCTGCAGAGACTTCAGGGAGAAACCTCCGTGTGATGGACGTCCTGTCTGTTGGTTTGGAGAGGACTGAGGGTCTTTCCTCTGCGAGGAGGATTGAGGGTCTTTCCTCAGCGAGGAGGACCAGGCCTGATGGAGGAGCCCATGCTGGGCATAGCTGATACCAACTGCACAGGCCTAGTCTGTCACTTTATTTTACTAAATGTGCTTACTTATACATTTAATAGGTTTACACCTTCTGTCCATATGTGCTTTTGGTTCACATTTCAATAAATTGTATTTGTATTTGCACTCCTTTTGTCCATTATTCTAACTGAAAATGTTAGATTACACATTCACATCTGACTGAAGATTGGCCCCATTTATTTGTGACGTTGCAAAACAAGGTACATGTTGTGAAGCTCATAAAGTGAGGCAAATAGAAATAATCAGCTGATGGAGTGTAGATGTGGAGATAGCTGCATTCGATCAGCTGACTGTTTTTACAATAAAAGTAGTTTCTTAGTGAATGTCCTGTACTGGTCTTGAAATCTCATAACATCAGCTTTTAATGTTCCTCTTGGATGTTCTTCTTGACCCTCAGAGAAGGAGAAGATGTCCTGTCTTTCAGGCATGTCCTTTCCTAACAAAAATGACAGGAAACATAAAACATATTATTGCAGAACAAGTGTGTTATTTATGAAAGCGGTGTGTTTGTGTGTTTAGGGGCTGTAGATATCATTATTTTGTAATTGTAATGTTTTTTTTTTATTTCAACAGTGAGCTACAAACACAATCAGATTATGAATGAACAGTATGAAGTTCATCAACATTGAAATATATGTTATTATCAAAATAATATATTTTTTTTTAACACTTTAGTTTTTATTATATAAAAGCATTACAACAACAGCTGTGCACGTTCATAACAACACAAATAAAGTAAACAATGCAATGGAGCTATAGGTACAAATACAGATAATATAAAATAAAATAAAAATAAATAAAAGGTAAAAATGCAGTCGGGAGTCACATTCTCATTTGAACATTTGTTTGAACAGTACTTCTTAATCAATCAGTCCGTATTACTTGTCGCTGGTTTGCTTCTTATACATTGACCATTTCTCCCATTTCTCTTCATATTGTGTTTCTTGTAGTCTCAGACGATATGTCATTTTTTCCATTATGTGGATCTCCTCCACAATCTCCATCCACTGCTCCACAGTAGGAGGCTCCACCTTGCACCACTTCCTAGTTATGGCTTTCTTGCCAGCTATCATCAGTATTTTTACAAGATATCTATCTATGTAGTGAATATTTTCCTCTGTAAAACTGCCCAGATAGAGTACCATGTAGTCCATAGGAACCGCATAGCTCAGTATCTTTTGCATAACCTTGTTTATCGATTCCCAGAGCTTGTGTATTTTCTGGCATTTCCAAAATATGTGTGCATGGTTGGCCTCTGATTCTCCACATTCTCTCCAGTACAGAGAACCTGTATTTAAATATTTACTCTGAATCTTAGGTGTGATAACAAATCTGATCAAATTCTTCCATGAGAATCCCTCCATATCCGTGAATTGGTGGATGTTTCATGTATCTTCCACATGTGTTGCCAATCATCCTCTGAAATGGTTGTGTTACATTCTGTTTCCCATTTTTCTTTTATATATTTAGTTGAATGTTTATTTGTGGACAATACTTTGTATAGAGCAGTTATGATTCTGATTGTGGTTTCTTTGTATGCATTAGTTATGATTTGAATCACACCATTCACTTCCGCAGAGGGGTCTCTTTTAATTTGCTTTTTGTAGTAGTCCCTTACTTGCAAGTACTTATAGAAGTCATGTTTGTCCAGATAATATTTATCCTTCAAATTCTGGAAGCTCTGCAGCTCCCCATCCTTCTCTAATGTGCACCATGCTGATATCCCCTTGGTTATCCATAGTTTGAATCCCTTATCATATCCAGCAGGTTTAAAACTACTATCAAATGCTACCCATTTTAGTAAATGTATATCTTTCCCTATCCCGTGCTTTTTAACTATTTGAAACCATCATTTCAGAGTGAAGGATGTAATTAAATCTAGTTGGTTCTGTATTTTCTCGTATACTTCTTTATCGCCAATAATATTCTGGATCGGATATTCAACACATTATTTTTCTATTTCCTTCCACTTTGATGTGTAATCTGGTTTGCACCAGCATACAACATATCTTAATTGAGCAGCATTATAGTATTCTTTTAATTTTGGAAGGCCCATGCCCCCTTTGTTTTTAGATAACTGGAGGGTTTCATATTTTACTCTGGGTTTTTTGCCCCCCCAAATAAACCTTGATATTTGCCTGTCCCATGTTGTAAATTGAGTTTGGGGGACCTCCACTGGCAGGGATTGGAACAGGTAGAGAATTCGTGGCAGAAGATTCATTTTCACCGTCTCAATTCTAGAGGTAAAGTCTAGTGGTAGAGTAGACCATCTCTCGATATCTTTTTGTATCTCTTGATTTATCTTATTGTAGTTTGCTTTGTATATTTTATTTAATCCTCTAGTAATGTTGACGCCCAAATATTTTATTTGCTTTAAATTCCAATTAAGATTGAATGTGTCCCTAATCATTGTTGATGGCGTGTAGTTAAGTGTTAGTATCTGTGTTTTTGAAATATAAATTTTATATCCAGAAAGGTGTCCATATGTTTCCAGAAGCTCCATAAGCACCGGAAGTGATGTATTCGGTTGTTCAAGGAAGGCTATGACCTCATCTGCAAAAAGCCCTATCTTATGTTCCATCCCCTTTATCTCAACACCCTTCATTTCTTTATTTTGGCGAATGGCCTGTGCCAAGGGCTCCATGAAAAGAGCAAATAGAGTGGGTGATAGACAACATCCTTGTCTGGTTGATCTCTGTAAATCAATTTAGTCTGTCAAGCTTCCATTAATTTTGATTCTAGCCGTTGGTTTTTGATATAATGTTCTTATGCATTGTGTTGCCTTCTTATTAAATCCAATACGTTCCAATATTTGATACAAAAATTCCCAGTTGACCCGGTCAAATGCTTTTTCTGCGTCAATGCTTACTAGTACAGTACTTTGTTTAGTCTTTTGTGCATGGTCCACTATATGTAGGGTTCTTCTAATATTATCTTGTGCTTGACGTTGGCTTACGAATCCCGTCTGGTCTTCTTCTATCATTTCTGATATAAAGGTGTTCAGTCGTTTAGAAATAATTGTTGTGTATATTTTATAGTCTACGTTCAATATTGAGATGGGTCTATAGTTTCCAGTGTTCTTTATCTCTTCCTGGTTTAGGTATGACTGAAATGATTGCCTCAGTCCATGATGGTGGCATCTTGTTATTTTGAATTGTCCAATTGAAAGAGGATAGTAGAAGCGGTGCCAGTTCTTCTCTAAACATCTTGTACCACTCTGCAGGGTATCCATCACTACCTGGAGATTTATTATTTTGTAATGAACTTATTGCGTTATTCACCTCCTCTATTGTGATGTCCGCTGTAAGAACATCGTTTTGTATGTTGCCAATTGACGGTAAGTCTAGTGAGTTTAAAAAAGCTCTAATTTCCTCTTTATCTGCGGATGCTGGTTGCGTATATAATTGTCGATAGTAATCCTGAAAATGTATTTCTATATTCTCCGGTGTATATGTTAGCACGTTTGTATCTGGTTCCCTAATTTTATTTATAGTGTTGATGACTTGTTGTTTTCGTAAACGTTTTGCTAATAGTTTAGTGGCTCTGGGTCCAGTTTCATAATAGTTTTGTTTCACAAACTTGTTTCTCTTTTCAATTTCATCAAGTAGTAAATCATTTATCTTTGTTCTCAAATGTTTGATTTCTTGTTCTGTTTCTGATTCTTTTGTATTCTGAAATTCCCTTTCCAATTCTCTTAATCTTTTTGAATATTTTCTATATGCCTCTAATTTAATCTTTTTTGCATTTGCAGTTTCAGCTATCAATTTCCCTCTGATGACCGCTTTCATGGCATCCCATAGGATTGTAGGGTCTACTGTTCCATTGTCATTCTCCTCTATGTATTTTGCAATATCTGTTTTTATTCTCTCCTTTCTTTGTTCACTATTTAATATTCCAGAATTGAGTCTCCAGACAGTGTGTCGTGTCCTGTTATTTAAACATATTTTTAAGAAGACTGGATTGTGGTCCGACACATCCGCCCCTCCTATCCTGCATTCCTTTACCCTGTGTATATCATTTTCATTTATGAGAAAATAATCTATCCTTGAGTGGACCTTATGGGCGGCCGGAAAATGTGTAAAGTCTTTTTCCAAAGGATGTAGGGTTCTCCATACATCTATCATCCCCATTTCTTCCAGTGATATATTTACAAATTTTGATAATTGCCGTTTGGATCTTTTGTGACTAGTTGTATCCTTACTATGATTCATAACAACATTCAAATCTCCACCGCAAATTAAGATTCCCTTTGTTTCTACAGCAATTACATCGAACAAGGATTTTTAAAAGTTTTTATCGCTTTCTGGAGGTGCATATATATTTATCAGTGTTATTGGTTCATTTTCTAACCTTCCTTTAACTCTGATATACCTTCCTTCTTTGTCTTTGATTTCTTTTTCATATTCAAATTGCGTTTGATTGGATATTCATATTGCAACTCCTCTTCTCCTCCCCTCCTTATATGAACTATAGTATACATTTCTGTAACCGTACCTTCTCAGTTTTTCATGTTCTAATCTGGATAAATGGGTCTCCTGAAGGAATATGATTTGTACATTTTCCTTTTTCAATTTTCTTATAACCCTCTCTCTTTTCTTTGGTGTGTTTAGACCATTCAGCGACACTATATTGGTACTGTTAGACATCATTACGTTTCATTGCTTCCTCAATATGTGCTCCCAAAACGACTCTGCAATAAGTAAACATGAACAACATTATGAACAAAACACAAATCAGAAATAAAAAGGGCTTCCAAATATGTGGGAATCTTCCATCACAGTGCGTGGGGAAAGTCCTCCTCTTCAAAGAGGGCCCCTCCTTGGACCTCAAACTAGACCCACAAAAGGGGGGTCCATAAAGTCCAATCATGTCCAACATATCTAACTCAACATCTCTAGGTCGTCTCATATTGTATTCACTTAAATAAGCCTTTAGTGACTTTAACAGTTTAACTTTATAGCCATACCTGCTTTTGTATTCAGATGTCTAACCTCTGTACTTTGTTAAAGCGTCCTAAGGCTTTGGCTTAGCTCTCAGCTGGTAGGTTTGTAGCTTTTCTCTCGCCCGGAGCGCTGTCTCCCTTCTCGTCTTCGCACCCTTCACCGACTGCCACTCCGTCCCTCCTCGCAGTCTCCCCTCCGCTGTTGATTCTGTGTCACCTTCTGGAGTTTCCACCGAGTAGCCTCTTTCTCTCATATCTTGTGCAGCCTCTCTGGCGCTTCCATACGTCTTTACTCCGTTGTTCCAATGTATCCTTATTTTTGCCATGGGTGTCTGAAAGCGAATTGCCTTTTCCTTCAAGATAGTTTTAATACCAGAGTATGCCTTCCTTTTCTGCACGATCTCTGTCGCATAATCATGATCAAAAAAGATTTGCCTGTCTCCTACTTTAATCCTCTTCTGCCATGCTTTCTTTAGAATCATGTCCTTAGTCTCGTACGTTTGAAAGTTCACTATCATTGATCTTGGGGGTGCACTCGGGGGCGGCTTTTGGCCGAGGGCTCGGTGTGCACGTTGGATCTAGAGGGGGGGTCCGTCGGAGAGTTCGAGTTCAGTGCTGAGGAGTCGTTCCAGATATTTACCGGCGGAGCTCCCCTCCGTATCCTCCGGCACGCCGAAGATCCTGATGTTATTTCTTCTTGTTCTTCCCTCAAGGTCCGTTAATTTGTCTTGCATCTGCCTTGTATGATCCGACATCCCCAACAGTGCACAGTTAGCCACTGACTGCCACTCTTCCAACTCAACGATGCGTGTCTCGGCTTCGCTAACACAGCTTTTCTGTGTCTGTAGTTCGTTTTGGTTTTCTGTGAGCTTATTATATAATTCTTGCCGGAGGTTATTGATTTCTTCTTTCACTTCTTTCTTCAGTTCATCTTTAAATGTGGATAGCTGGTGTCGTATATCCTGCTTGAGCTCTCGGATATCCTTGCTAATAGCTGTTAGCCCGGCACGTAGCATATCTGCGGTATCTCGTGGCTCCGGTGCCTCTGTTAGCTCTTCTTCCTGTTCGCTAGCTTCGGCGGATTCGTCCATTTCGGGTTGTTCTCCTACTTCGTCTTGACTTTTGTTAACTTTCCGGCTTTTTCTATTGTTTCTCCCACTCATTTTCTACTTTTTCTCGTCAAGTATTTGGCGTTAGTGGGTTTATTCGGGATCGACCTGAGAGAGTTGGTTAACTTGCGTCTTCTCACTCCACCATCATACCGGAAGTCATCAAAATAATATTTAACTGTTATCAAAACGTAGTGCAACTGTAGAAGCTTGCTCTGTTGCCTCACTGAAAGAATCACTTTTACCACGTTTTTTACAGACAATATTGAGAGATAAATAGCAGCAGTTCTCACTATGTGTTAAATATCTTTGCCTTCAATACATTACATTAGAAAGCTGACAAAGTCATATTGCTAAATATCTAAATGTAACTTTTTGCATGGAAAAAACCCTCAACTTCACTGATGTGTAGGTGATCTAGTATTTAGTATTGTTTAATGGAATGTATATCAGTGTATTCAAGTCAATACTTCATTCATTTAAACCAATATCTTTCTTGATTCTTTGTACAGTATGAAAAAAAGAGTCTTTGTACCTGAGCTGAAGTTCACTGCTGTGAGGAGTCCAGTTCTGTCTCTCACTCTCTGGTCCAGCCTGTCTGCATCACCTGGACACTTTAAACAAACAGATATATATGTAAAGTACCATGTGTACAAACAATATAACTGATTATCTTCTGTTGAACATGTTGGATTGTGTATTGTCCGAGTCAGGGGCCTTTTTATTTTACTGTAACTTTGGAAATTGTGTTACCAATGCTTACTGTTTATTTCATACCCATTTGGTAATGCAATTAATAAAAACTTCAAGGTTTGGGTTCGTTCTTCAGATGACTGTGACGTTAACGTGTCAGCTCGATAATGAACTCCAGCTCAACCAACCATATTGTAATATCTAAGTAATCATCTTGAAATATGACATTAATAATTGTAATATACACACATCTTATTGTGAGGTTGATTTCACATACACTACTTTGACATTAGCTTGTCTACATACTTGAGCATAGCCAATTTAAATTAACCTTAGATGCATACAGTTCTACCTACATAATAAAATATCTCTAAGTTACAAGGATGAAACCTTATTTTATCAACCTCAAACAGAAGCCGTTTGTTCAACAGTATTATCCCACTTAACACTTGTCTATTTAGTTTTAACCTTTATATACAGTCTATGATTTTAACTTGGAGGCTACGATTAGCATCATTGGCACCGATGTAGCTACCACTAGCCACTAACTAACCCAAGCCTTACCATTCATTACGTAGCCGATTAAAATCATTAACACATAAATAAAGCACTCGAATTTCACTTACCGCATTCATGCACCGTCTGTTTTAACCGCAGAGCGAGTCACAATAGTCCGATATATAAGCATGAAGAACAAACAACCACGGCCGGCTACAAGTTGTGTTTGCTGGATGAGCTGAGCAGGCAGAGTCCCTGTAGCTTCACGGAGCAGGTAGCAGAGAGACAAGAAGCTAACAGCGGCAGGCACTTGACAGAGCCGTCACTCAATGTGACCACGCCCTAATCTATGCACAAACTTTAAGACCTAATATAAATAAAAGGGTCGCGTTAGAAAACAATTCACTCTCAGATCCATAATCATGAAGGTGGAATCTAACTATATCGCTAATAAAATGTATGGAGCCAGGGGTAGAAACATGTTTTTTTCTGCTGTAAAGTTGGGCATTTTAACATGGGGGTCTATGGAAATTGCTCCTTTCTGCAGCCATCGCCTATCGGCCAATATATGAACTGCAGTGTGTGGCACTTCCGTATTGGCTTCCCGGTGTCAGTACCAGATATGTTCGGGCTACCAGATATGTTCGGGTGTATTTCCGTCGCATCCGTCATCCGTCATATCCGTCTACTCACCTCCCTCTGCTCCCAGCGCTCTGCTGCCACACACCGGCCGTCTGCGGAACTGCAGCCGGAGGAACTCGGTACAGCTTGTTATGTGTGTGTACTTGTGCACATAAATAATGTTTCTAATTATTTACAATTAAAAAATATATATATTCTGCGTTACTTTAGCCAACACTTTTATAATATATAAGCCTGATCATGTCGTTGAAAGCAAGTACAGATGTTCTCCCTTTTCCACAGTTCTGTGTGAACTTCATCTAAGGCAGATGCTTTGCTTCTGCACCAGTTTAGCAGAAGTCTGTTTTGTAAGACTGGTTTTGTTGCAGTCTGTTCATGCTATGTGTTTCTTGCGTAAGACTATATACACACGGAACACATGTATTACAGGGCTGTACCCAGTGTGCTTCATAAAACATTTTTGAAGCTTATTTTTTTAAATTAAGCCGTTTCCATGTTATAACAGCATCTCGTTAAATCAATATCGGAAACAATAATTGTTTTTTTGTGGTTGTTTAAATGTAATTTATGGTGCTGTTAGAGTGCTTATAGACTGACCCGTTAATACAGATGCCCCCCCCCCCCCCCCTTTGTGTGCAGTGAGCTGGAGAGAAGGCAGTCTATTTATTGTGGTGAAAATGTTGTTTAAAAAAACCCCTAACATATATGGATTGAATCTGAATATTGTGTTGGATTAAAACATTTTGTACATTTTGAGAATTCTTACATCTATTACAATACATTTTGAGCTTTGGACAATGTTTGGATCAAACGAGCCAGAAACAACCTTAAGCAGCCACCACTCGAATATTATTGCAGTAATATCATAATACTAGTAGCCTTATATTAGTGTAGCCTAATATTGATCGACAAATATTTAGAAATAAATCTGGTTCTGCCTGCCTGCCTCATCGCACTCTGCCCTGCTGCATTACCATGTATAGTATTTACATTCATAATGATCCTTTTTTGTTGCAGAACTTTAGAGGCTTTAAGAGACGAACAGTGACGTGCGGTGAGGTTCATGGCTGGTGAGGCACTGACTCTTTCAGAGTCAGATTTACAAATATTATATTCTGACCTTAATCGAAATATTCTGTTATTTTCAAAAGCTTTTTTGGTCTGATGTTTCGATTCATTTTAAACAGACCGTTCAACAAAAGGATACCGACAATCTAAATAGTGGATTGTTGGAAGTCCATGCTCTCCTTCTGGACAAGGACAACAATCTCTATTACTTTTTTGTAAAAGTCCTCCTTATCTTCCTCTAGTTTCAAAAGTCTAGCTTGTTGTTTGCATCTGGTCTACCGTCTCTGCGTAGAATAACAGTAGCAACAAGAACCTGTGGGCTCACGTGCGCCCCCTTCAGTGCGGCAGAGGTTATGGCTGCCTCCCCAGGTGCTTTTTTCATTGCCGTTGTACGCGAGCCTAAATATCATATACGTGAAATAAGTTATTTAGAGACTATGGATGGCGAGGATAAATGTAATAAAGGGATCTACAAACATTACATTGGTGACCTACAGTGAGATGGTGCAGGCATGCGCTTAGTGCCCGCGCTCCAGCCAGTTACTGTGGGCTTACGAGAGGCAGAGCTTGTCCCTGCCTCACTTCTTCTCATCGCTACCCGTAGTTGTAGCGGAGCTCGGCAAATTTGCTGATTTTGACTATAAAAAGCGATTGGAATCAAACAGAAATCACACTTACAACACAGATCAGTGGAGACATTTTATTATTACTATTTAGTTTTTCTTTAGTTGTTTTTCCGTTACATTGTAGTATGGCCAGTCGATGACAGGTGAGGCTCTGCCTCCCCTGACTGCACGTCGCTGGAGACGAACTGTCAATGATGCCAACTTGGCGACCTACAAACTAGATATAGCAATCTTGGAGCTATTGCGGCTAGATACTTTCATTGGAAATAATTTTGCGGTCATTATGGGGAAGCGGAGGGATCTAGATCGTTCACACATAACAAGCTGTACCGAGTTCCTCCGGCTGCAGTTCCGCAGACGGCCGGTGTGTGGCAGCAGAGCGCTGGGAGCAGAGGGAGGTGAGTAGACGGATATGACGGATGACGGATGCGACGGAAATACACCCGAACATATCTGGTAGCCCGAACATATCTGGTACTGACACCGGCTCTACCCCACAGTTTGCCGCTTGGTAAATATATTAGATGGCTGACTACAACAGTGCGGCTCAATGCCTCTTGGTGAAGAAGAGAGGGGGTTGTCCACGCCCCTTAGCTGTGATATACTGAGCCTATACACGGCCTGGCGTGAGCTATTGCTTAAGTATACTATATGAAAACTACTTTATTTAAACAAAATAACTTTTAGGTATTTTTGCAATATATAAAATATGTTGTGAAGATTTATACATGTATTTAACATTTAAGAGATGTTTTATAATAAGATTTATTTTTATTCCTCAACAGTACAGAATACAGTTGTTTTAGTTTTTTTTAGAGGAAATGTTACCCCGCATTAACCAATCATCATTCCTCTCTGGTTACTTTCACTTTTCCATGGTACTGTGAGAGGACATCGCTGTATTCGCCTGTAAGCCACATCCACAGGGAGATTTGGTTCAGTTCCATCACATAATGTAACGCAGTAACGCACCCATTTAAATCACAGTAACTATAACGGTGTTACTGAGTTGGAAATAGGTAACTAGTAGCGTTATTAGTTACCGCAAAAGGTAGTTGTGTTACAGTAACGCGTTAGTCCCAACACTGGTTGTCGGTGCCTTAAATAACCCCTTATTTTATAGTGAGATGCATTTTTATGTTCATATAATAGTGATTTCAATGCCACCCCAATCACTGGTTCCACCCTGGCCACCCCACTGAAAATGTCCTGGCTCTGCCACTGGGGAGGCGCGGTTTCGTTCTTTCCTATGAGAGCTGCTCATTGGCTCATGAGGACAAAAATGGCCCAACTTTCGAGAGAGCAAACGTCACAGATTACCCAGCATGCCTGGCTGTCAGAGCAGAAGAACCCGTATGTGTGCTCACAGAGCATGTGCCCCTTAAGCCCCGCCTCCTGTCATTAAGCCCCGCCCCCAGGCCCCCCACTCTCGGCTCAGTAGAATGAATGGAGAGAGAAAATAAATCTAGACTCGGCTTTTAGTGCATTTTACAACTTTAAGGACTGTTAAGTATTACTTTGTAATAGCACCCTTACTCCATGTTTAATGGTACTTCCAGGGTTCGAGTTATGAGTTATGTGGGAGCCAATGGGAGCTGAGCTCCCATAAAGGCCGCTACACACCAACCTGAGACCAAAGAACGCGTCTCGACTTTTACGTCGGCTACGTCGCCCGCCTACGCCGCCCGCCTACGAACACACTGCAAATACTTCAGTCAACGAGTGTCAATAACTCTCCTTACCAGCAGGCGGCGTTAGCGTGTATTCGTCATTCAAAAGAGGCAACAACCGGAAGACAGACTATACACCGAGAGAAGAAGAACAGACTGCGTGATATAAACAAACAACAAATAGCAACTGGGTTCCATTTTCACTCTCTCTCGTCGATCGAAAACATGTAAACATAAAAAATAAACTCTTGCGTCCGGGTGAGATGAAAATGAAAAAGATCAGCCGTCTGTGTGTGCCTTCTTAATCGTTTGTTTTGGTCCCTCACTCTGGTGCAGGTCAGAACGATGTTTATTGAAAGTTTACATCACCAAGGTTTAATTACTGAGTGAATGGTTGTTGAGCATCTGCCTGGCTGTTCATTGGCTGTGATATACTGAGCCTATACACGGCCTGGCGTGAGCTATTGCTTAAGTATACTATATGAAAACTACTTTATTTAAACAAAATAACTTTTAGGTATTTTTGCAATATATAAAATATGTTGTGAAGATTTATACATTTATTTAACATTTAAGAGATGTTTTATAATAAGATTTATTTTTATTCCACAACAGTACAGAATACAGTTGTTTTAGTTTTTTTTTTTACATTTTGTTAAATTAAATTTAAGGTTTTACTGCAAAAAATAAGAAAGTTGTTTTAATTTTACATGATGTTTTATAAAAAGATTTACATGCAGTAAAATGATGTGTATTTTATGTGTTTTTACATAGAATTCAATGTCATTTAACATTCAAGACAATTCAACAATGGAATTGTCCTGTAAACATTTATCATTAAACCAATTTATAGAATAAAACCTTTATTTATTTTTAATAAAAGTAATTTAATGTATTTTATGGTAAATACATTTAATATAGAAAAACAAGAAAGGTCTGTAAAATAATAGTGAATTTCTGTGAAAAAACTTGTTGAAAGTGTGAGGACCCAGAGACAGAAGGACCCAGAGACAGAAGGACCCAGAGACAGAAGGACCCAGAGACAGAAGGACCCAGAGACAGAAGGACCCAGAGACAGAAGGACCCAGGAGACAGAAGGACCCAGAGACAGAAGGACCCAGGAGACAAAGGGAAGGACCCAGAGACAGAAGGACCCAGAGACAGAAGGACCCAGAGACAGAAGGACCCAGAGACAGAAGGACCCAGAGACAGAAGGACCCAGGAGACAAAGTGAAGGACCCAGGAGACATCAGCTTCATTATTTTCATTTATTGTCAGCATGAAGCAAATAGTGATTCAGTTTGACTTTAAAACGTAGACATTATCCCACTGAGTGGATCTGTTTCCATCTTAAAGTGATGAGTGATTACATGTGATCGATATCAGCTGAGGACATGTTGCTGTCCTGCAGAACTACTGCACAGGACGGACCTTCATGCTGATGGATTTCAGGGAGTAGTCGTAACCCTTCCAAGTGTACCAGCTCACTCCTATAGCAAAAATAGTGCCATCAGCCCCCCAGCGATAAACCCCGTTGGGATTTGCGAAGTGACAATCGTTGTACCAGAACCCCCCCAGGAATTTTCTGGCACAGTTAGAAGTCCAAGAGTCCTGGTCTTTGTCGAAGGTGGAGAACTTCTGTCTGTTATGAGTACTCATGGAGTCTCCTGCAGAAACACAACAAGTGTATAATCACAATATTATAATACAACTAACACAGGGATGAAGTATCTCTGTGTTGGTCCCTGAAGGCAGCAGGCCCCTGGTCCAATGGGATTTCTCCATGTGATTTTGGAATATAGCAGAAAGTAATCTCCACATATTAACAACACTTTATGATTTCTGAAGTTGAAATGCATCTCCAGAATATATATAACAACATTAGGCTGTGAAGGAACTACAGCACGGTCCCTTTGGGTAATGTTCTCTTTGTCAATCAGTCATTAGCCTAAGGACAGCCCAGATCATTCATTGTTAAAGATATAGGAAGGGATACCTCCAGATGTGTGATATACAGAAGAATGTCATGGGCATATAGCCACAGTTCCTGATCTGCAGTGGTTACCCCCTTATCTCTCTCTGATGTCTGAAGCCAGTCCTACGTGTGAGAGCGTCTCCTGAACATCAGAAAGACATCAAGCACTTCCTGCTGTTCCTCACCTGCCCCTCCATCAGTGAATCCAGACACATGCAAAGTGAACCCGGAGGCCTCGGGGTCCACGGAGAACGAGGAGTACCGAGCGAACACTTTGCCGCCTTCAAAGTCCTCCATGTCCACCAGCAGCTCGTACTTCTTCCTCAGAGTCAGGTGGGAGAGAGTGTCCAGACCTGCAGACAAACAGACACCATGAACGCTAGGAAACCGAGAGTTTGATCAAGTCAGGACCTCCGGTTCGTCTTCATCTCTCACCGAGCCAGTATTCTCCGACAGCGTTACCAAAGCCCGTCTTGTAGTGATCCCAGGGCCGGTAGAAGTTCACGGAGCCGTCCACCCTCCTCTGGAACACCTGGGGGAAATACTAAATCTCTCAGCAAATATAATGGACATTTCCAGTCCATGGAAAAAGAGCATAACAGAGTCTAACCAGCCTCTACGGGGAACAGGAGCCAACAGTAGATCTAAGGTGGAGCCTCTGGTTTCTCACTGCCATTCACTGAATGCATCCAGGAGCTAACCTGACTAGCATGGTTTAGCTAACACACTTCAAGTGTCCCAACGGTCTCTGGAGAGATTGATCAAACTGTAGATTTGATAGATTAGACTAAATACTTGACTTGTTTATCCTGCACAAAGATACTGTACGTATTTTTCATCTCTGCTGTCTGACCAGGTTTCAGTTCACAGATAACTGGGGGCCAGATTTAGCTTTTGAGTTCAGGTACTCACCGTCCACCGTCCGTCGAGTGAGTCCATGTCACAGTACACCTACACACACACACACACACACACACACGCACACACACACACACACACACACACACACACACACACACACACACACACACACACACACACACACACACACACACACACACACACACACACACACACACACACACACACACACACACACACACACACACACACACACACACACACACATTCTCATTAACATATCCTATCCATTTGATCAGTGAGATATAGTGTTGGATGAAGTCTCTCAGAGGATGTACCTGGACAGCAGAGGTGGATCCGATGGGGTAGATGGTGTAAACTCCACTGGGTTTGGGGTTGTCGTTGTTGTAGATGTCGCTGCAGTCTATTGGGAGGTCGAGAGACATGCCGCTGTCCAACAGCAGAGCCAGGAGGACGAGGCCGACTGAGACCAGCTGGACAGAGGACATGTTGTTCTGACTTTAATCTGACACATCCTGAGTAAAAAACTGAATTCTGGGAAAAATCTGATTACTTTTAAAAACGGAATTCTGAGAACACAAAATAAATTTGGGGGAAAAAAGTCAACATTCTGACTTCAATCTCAGAACAAAAAACCTACTTTTTGTCAGATCTAAAAAGGAATTGCACATGTGGCTCTCATGCTCTTCCACACAGGTAAAATAACAAAGTACATTTTATCCTCATATTTGATCACACCATATGAAGGATATTATAATATATATATATAGCAAGTATACAGAAGAGGATCAGGGCCTCATGTAAAACATCTTTTCACATCGGACCAAAAGTGATTCTTCTTTTCAAAAAGTCAAAGTTCAGACTTTAATCTCAGAACTAGAAAAAAACACTTTTGGTCAGATATAAAAAAGATATCACAATTATCCTCTTCTATACAATGAATACAAGGTTATAAAGTAAGTTCATCAACAACTGTACTTTAGGTCATTTAGCTGAATGCAGGACTTTGAATTATAACAGAGTATTTGAAATGTGAAATGGTCCTCACCTTCATGGTCATGTTTCTGCTGCAGTGATCTGAAGGAGGTCTCCCGCAGTGTGTCCACTCCTTCACTGCCTTCCTGTCTTATTTATGTTGAAACGTTCTTCCTTGTTCCACCTTTCTTCCTCAATGTGCTGCCAACAATGTTGAAAAGGGGATTTACTGTCCCAATGACGCCAAATGATCAAGGGGAATTGTGTGTTTGTTTAAGTAAATAAGAATTCCACCGCTATTCTTTCATGTGGGCACTTTTTCATCTATCTGCAGCTTTTCCTTTTTTTCGTTCAGACTATTATGAATCCGTGTATCTACCGTCCAATTGTTTTTCTTTATTAAACAAGTAAACGGAAGAGCGTCTGAGAGGCCTTTTTGCTTTTTGCTTGTTACCTTACTAAATGGTCTAATGGTCATTGGAGCGAGGGGCGGGGCCAAACTCAAGGAAGTGATTTCAAAACAAAAGCACTCGTGTGCTTGGAACGGTGATAATATTATAAACAAGGTGAATTTAGCGATCACAACGAAAACGGCCAAGACACATATTGAGCCCAGAAAATGAATGATATTAAGTGCTGTATTTATAATAGGCCTAAATCTAAAATGGACAACATTGTTAGGAGATTTAAACTACAGCGATGCTGCACTGCGGTCACCTCAGCCGTCTCTCGAGTTTGTTTTTTCAATTTCAGATGCTCTTCATTTTTTGTCCTGCTATATTTGATGATCGATAGCGATACAAGTATTTGTTATCATAAGTTCTTAATAAAACTGACACTGTTGGACTCGGTACTAGTTTGACTGCTACCACAATACAATGAAGTACTTCTAGTGTGTTGTTTAAAAAAAAAATCCTCTGTCAATGTCCCCTCCTGAGAACCAAATCAAGCCACTTCTGTTAAGTTTGATGAGGGGGAAATGATTTTTGTTTGCCATTAGTTCTTTGTGAGTTTGACACTGTTGGACTCAGTACTAGTGAAACTCCCACAAGTACAATGAAGTACTTTATTGTGTACTTTTCATGTAATCCTCTGTCAATGTCCCCTCCTGAGTACAAGAATGCATGTTTTTCTGCAATTTTGAATAAGCATTAAAAAGCCTTTCTTCCTGAGACTGACAGTATTGGACACTCCCCCATGTCAATACGTTTCTCTTTTTGTAGTGTATTGGTCTTTTGTAGAGGTTTTTCATTGCCAGCTAAAATGTTGCCTATGGGGCAGCAAATTGGTCAGAACCAGCCCTGGTGTCATCCCCACAGCACCCCCCATTTGAAACATGTTCCCACGGCTATGGATGCCTAAATCCATGAGTGGGAAATATAATCTACGTATTCGTCCAGTATTGGATCTTCTAAAGTTTCACCATCCCGGAATAAAACAATAAATCTATGTAGGTTATTGGGTTATTTTTCAATATTTGGCAGATGGGACAAAAAAGGGAGGTGTAGCTCAACAGGAACCTTTGATCTTGTGTTGGGTAACATTGACTCTGTAAATACGACTCTTAAAGTATGTGGGTCACACTGCAGCTTTTCTAAGTAAAATACTTTGATAAATGGTAGTTTTAAACACTTTTGTCTTTTTACTTCTGATGCTAACTGATGTGAGTCCCATGGTCCCCTGAAGTGGCTGAATTACTTTAAATATAGTGTATAAATTCAGGTTTACAATACACGTCCTATTCTTCATAGAGCAGGAGGCTAGGACACCCACAGCCAATTACTAAGAACATCTATGTTAGGAGGTGTTTTTAGGTTTTAAACAATAATATGATATATGAGGATTTGACTTCTAATGGATTATTTTTACTTTACTTCATGCACTGGTTAATACTGCTTGTTTTTAGCTTCTGTTGCGCTAACGGATAAAAGAAGATGTTTCTACAATGATGTGGAGGGAGAGTCCTCTCCAGTCAGACTGAGAGGCTGATAACTACAGCTCAGTGAGGTAAAGGACTGAGTGTTTAGATAGTTCACTTTAGTCTAAGTTATCTCAGTGGGTCTCAAACGTTTTGATCACAATTTATGTAAACAAATATGGGCGGGCCGCCCAGGTATATTAACGGCCGCCCAAGTATATTTCGCAACCCATTTAGTTTTTTTAAATTTTTTTAATAATTTCATGCGCGTGTAAAAGCACATTTTCCGCTCGTGAGTAGCTTGTTTTGCGCTAGAATATTGACCCACATCTGACTCCATCTGCTTATCTCCATCGGCATCTCCATCTCACCTTGTTTCCCTTTGTTTATAATATTATCACCGCTTTTGTTTTGAAATCACTTCCGTGAGTTAGGCCCCGCCCCTCGCTCCAATGACCATTAGACCATTTAGTAAGGTAAAAAGCAAAAAGGCCTCTCAAACGCTCTTCCGTTTACGTGTTTAATAAAGAAAAACAATTGGACGGTAGATACACGGACTATTATGCTATACAAATCATTAATTATATTTTATATTTCAACACAATGTGGTTTCCACACAGAGTAATACTTAAATATCAATCCCTTACATGTTCAGATAATCAATGTTTAGTTTTCTGTATGATTTTCTTTTTGGGTATTTTCTTACAAGACCAATCATCTTCCTCTACAGCAGGACACTTTCTGAATGATATGGGTTTTGATAGTGATGCATGTTGGCAGCACATTGAGGTAGAAGAGTGGCTCAAGGAAGAAAGGCATGTAGGTGTGTTCCCTAATACACCCTTCCTCATGGGGACAGGTTTGATAAGGACATTAAGAAACACATGTACACACACACAGACACACACACATTTCATAGTACTCAATTGTAGCACGATATATCAGAACATGTCAAAGAAGAATCAATGCATTACTGCATGAACGTACTTTATTTTAAATACATCTTACCTGTGGGTTATTATTGTGCGATGTAAAGAAAGCAGTAGCTTTCCAACGTGCCCCCGAAAACAGTTTAAAACGTACAAGTTTCACAATAGTTTGTGAAAACAAATAAACCCATCGCATATGTGTTTCTTTGCAAGCATTTCATTCCAACCTGGTGTGTTGGCCAGTAAACGAAACAGTCCCTTGGAGAGGTGGTTTAGTAAAGGCTAAGTTTGTATCAGACCCTGCGGCAGACCTACATCCGTGGGGGGGGGGGGGGGGGTGGGCAAAGATTAAAAAAAATAGGAGGCGTAGGAACATTAGTTTATTGATCTTGCTGATTATTTATAAACATATCTCCATTTGGTGGATTGGTGGAAAGTAATAAAGTACATTTACTCAGGTATTGTACTTAAGTACTATTTTGACATATACACTTTACTTGAGTATTTCCATGTTATGCTTGTTTAAAATGTCACTTCTTTTCAGAGGCAGATATTGTTCTTTTGAATCGTTTCACTTTTTGACCTTCTTCCAATACAGCACTTCACTTTCAGACAAAGTGAGGATCAACGTCCTGAGTCCTGAGTAATGGGCCTCATTTGAGAAGGGCCCGCATGAACGAATAGCAATGGTTGTGGCGGGGAGGGGCCCATAGACGATGAATATGTACAAGATCCAGAATGTTGTGACGCTTTAAGAACGCTCTGTGTTTGGCTGAAGTTCAAGGAGGAATCTGTTTCCACTGTCACGATGTCCCCTTGTTAAGTCTTTGGCTGCACATTGAGGAAAAACCAGACCTTGTTTTTACACCCATGATCCACACCTCTTCCTCAAAGTCACGCCAAGCACGTAGTTACCAGTAGCGTGGCGTGGGGAAAAAATTAGGGGAAGCCAATAATACGCCCTTTCTTTTGGGTCGGGGGTGTGGTGGTCAATGCACAACCCTGTCTCCTAAAAATTACGTTCCCACAGAACTAAACTGCATTCTGAATTACGTTTAGCTTGAAACGTATTTACTCCCACGTTACGTTCGTTATGAACGTATCTAAAATACGTTTATTTTCTACATATCTTCTAGAAACATATTTTCTCCCACGTTACGTTCCTTATGAACGTATCTTAAATACGTTTATTTTCTACATATCTTTGCCATTTATTGTCTTGCTTATAATAATGATAATAGTCATTTATAAATATCATTTTAGAGCACACCTTTGAAATCGAGAATCAGGCTCGATATATGGTTAAATTAAAATCAGTAGGCGAGGCTGTAATTTCACCAGCTGTTACTCTCATGAGCAAGGCAGAAAATAATAGTTTTAACATGACAAAAAGCTGCTGTGTCGTTTACCTCAAACATTAAAACAAATCCAGAGTTACGTGTTTCTGTACTTCCTCTAAGAAGAAAAGACAGTAAAAGAAGAGCTCTGTGGCTTCAGGCTTGATCGCCGTTCAAATGACAGCGTTGGTTTCTCCAAAAGTGGGCGGGGCTGTAAAGTGACGTAGATTTTACTATCATCTATTATTCAAAACCATTCTATGTATTCTAACGTAAATTACATGCCAGTGTTTTATCTTTTTATTTATTTGTTTTTATTTTAAATCGTATAAACGTCTGTGAGGAAAATAAATGGGGTTTAGAGCCTCAAAATACTGAAATCTGTATTTTTAAAAATCTTTTCCTTCTAATTTGTTATTCTTTTCTAAATAACACACTGTTATTTACTCAACAATAACACACAATTATCCTTGTTTTTATTTATTTGTTTAATTCTATAATCTTGGGCTTTTTAGCCGTAAATAAAGTCACCAGAAACAGACGGGACATTTCGAGATTTAGGATGGCCGAAGACACTACACTACCCATAATCCCCAGCTATCGTTTGGGACTACAGTCCCGTTGACAAACCCCGTGATGTTGGAGTGGTAGTGCGCCAAGGTTACGCCGAGCGTCAAGCTCTTTGAAATGGAACGAAACCACGGCAGACTATTCAAAACTGGACTCGAACGCTCCCCGAGAAATACACATGCTGGCTATTGTGTTTCGCAACATGTTCTCTATGGCACGTCTCTACTGGGAATTGTAGTTTTAAAAGACGTTTTTCCCAAAATTAGAAGTTGCCAGTATTAAACTGTGTACAGCCCTGGAGGTTTAGGCGATAGGAAACACATTGGTGTGTACACATTTAAAACATGTAATTACTAAATGGGTAAAAATCGCTTATATCCATAATGGGCAGCATTCATATATACCCACACGACAGCTTACTTTGTAATTCTACTCCACTACAATTCAGAGGTTAACCTGGTATTTTTACTCCACTACATTTAGTTTAGTTACTTTGCAGATTCTGATTAATGATGTGAAATATAAACAACCCTTAAATCAGAATTTAGTTACACCTGAGTAAAATTCAGGGAAGGTGATTGTCAAGTGCCAACAATCAGGAGAGATATTTGATAGTTGGTGCTTGAGAAGACTAAACATTTATCTGCAGATCTCTATAAAGTATATTCATTACTCGTTATTCTCTACTAATAGTTAATTAAAAACTGTATAATGGCTATTTTGCACATCCCTTTCAAGATTTCAAGATTTTCTAAGGTTTATTGATCATATACACAACTTGGGTCGCAGGTTCCTCAACAGCGCATTACAAGACATCTATCAATATGTGTGTACCTCCACCATTAAACTGTCATATTCTGCACATTTCTTATTATATCTACATACATAAGAGTATAATTAATGTGTATAATATCAGTTAAAAGAAGTGCTTCAACATAGTTAACATTGCAGGAAAGCAATATATTAGACGTTAAGTACTTTGTCAGGCATTAATATTATCTGTAGATAGATACCCCCAAAGCTTTTTTCTTGTTTAAAATAAGACCTTAACCTAAAGTATTCTTTAATGTGTTAACAAAGGTTAATTCGTTTTTCTGTTTTGCACATCCTCCTATTAATATCTTTGTACATCCGGCACTAAACTGTTTTATTGTAGAGATCACTTATAGTATCTTCTTGACTTTTTATATTCTATATTTCTATCATTGACCTTCTACTTTCCCCCTATGAAAGTATGTACTCTTAATATTGTTTTCATCAAATAACATTATTCAACAAAAATAATTCAATACCGTGCTTTAACCACTAGGCGGTGCACACAAGGTACACACAGCATACTAATAATAACTTTGTATTATTAGTGTAGAACACTTATGTATGTATAATATCTGAAGATGTGTAGTTTTATTCATGTTTTTACATAATTTTACAGGATATTGCTATATTATTTCACATGTTTTACTTCTACACATTAATATCTGATTTGTAAAACATCACAGACAGAAAGGTATATCCGTCATTTAATGGTACGCTATTGAAATTCTGAATCCATAGATGTGTCTCCCATCACCCAAATCCCCTGACTATTCTCTCAACTCAGTATTTACATTCTTATATTCAAAGAAAATCAGTAATATCTTTAAAAACTACAAGTCCTTTTCTATCAGCTGTGCACCGTTATGGTGTAAATATAACCTATTATCTACCAATTGGATCAAATATAAAAGTCAGCCGAATTACTATTGATACTGCAAGGAGACGTATTTTGTGAAAATAAATTGAAGATGTTGTTTAATTGTTGATATATTTATGATCCACATCAAGTATTCAGTTTTGGCGGCAGTTCCTCATGTTTGTCTAGAAGTCTTCTCATCAGGGCTCTATAAATAAAGAACTACGGCAGATGTATAATATTTAATGCAGCCGAACCGTGTATTACAATGCCGTTATGTGATGACTTCCAAAGAGAAAAGCAAGAACACTCTGAATTAGGGTATTATTTTATTTTTCGTTTTCGGATATCACAACTTATTAACACCATATCCCAGCGTTTATTGCGGCTAAAACATCCAATCAACGAGCTTCAAGCTGAGGATCTTGGGTAATCAGTTCGGTGGGTTTGTGGTGTGTATCGCTCAAAATGTCCCGTCTGTTTCCGGTGACTTTATTTACGGCTAAAAAGCCCAAGATTATAGAATTAAACGAATAAATAAAAACAAGGATAATTGTGTGTTATGGTTGAGTAAATAACAGTGTGTTATTTAGAAAAGAATAACAAATTAGAAGGAAAAGATTTTTAAAAAATACAGATTTCAGTATTTTGAGGCTCTAAACCCCATTTATTTTCCTCACCGACGGGAAAAAAAGTCCGACATTATACGATTTAAAATAAAAACAAATAAATAAAAAGATAAAACACTGGCATGTAATTTACGTTAGAATAAATAGAATGGTTTTGAATAATAGATGATAGTAAAACGTCACTTTACAGCCCCGCCCACTTTTGGGGAAACCAACGCTGTCATTTGAACGGCGATCAAGCCTGAAGCCACAGAGCTCTTCTGTTACTGTCCTTTCTTCTTAGAGGAAGTACAGAAACAAGTAACTCTGGATTTGTTTTAATCTTTGAGGTGCAATAAACGACACAGCAGCTTTTTGTCATGTTAAAACTAATATTTTCTGCCTCGCTCATGAGAGTAACAGCTGCCGAAATTACAGCCTCGCCTACTGATTTTAATGTAACCATATATCGAGCCCGATTCTCGATTTCAAATGTGTGCTCTAAAATGATATTTATAAATGACTATTATCATTATTATAAGCAAGGCAATAAATGGCAAAGATATGTAGAAAATAAACGTATTTAAGATACGTTCATAACGAACGTAACATGGGAGAAAATACGTTTCTAGAAGATATGTAGAAACTAAACGTATTTAAGATACGTTCATAACGAACGTAACGTGGGAGAAGATATATTTCTAGAAGATATGTAGAAAATAAACGTATTTAAGATACGTTCATAACGAACGTAACGTGGGAGAAAATACGTTTCTAGAAGATATGTAGAAAATAAACGTATTTGAGATACGTTCAAAACAAACGTAACGTGGGAGAAAATACGTTTCTAGCTAAACGTAATTGAGAATGCAGTTTAGTTCTGTGGGAACGTAATTTTTAGGAGACAGGGTTGCAATGCAATAACGTAACCAGATGAGTGATTACAGCACCCGGTATCATTTTACACACATTTGTATCATACAGATGCAGGACTTACACACACCTGTTATCTAACCCAGGGGTTCCCAACCTTTATTGTGCCAAGGACCGGTGTTGTGCCGTAGATTGAAGCCTTGCCGTAGATTGAAGCCCTGTTCGCGGGGACGCGCAAACGTGACGTCATCGCCTGTATTGAGCGTTCGTCTAGTTTAATAAGCTTTTTTCTCTCTTTTGAATGATATATTTCCCATCAGATTAAACAGCAAACGGCTGAATAAATATTGTGCATACAATTGCGAGGAGGCTCGTTTTAAGGACACGTTTTTCAGATAGTCACAATCTTCGTATTGGAACAAACTTCCGTTTTTGAGTGCAGTCCCACTCTGTTATGTTCCTCCTTCCTACAGAACAGACAATGACAGGATAAAATGTCATTTGTCAGTATAGTCCTATTTCTTAAAACCTTCTCTGTTGTTTAAGTGTCTGATAACCACGAATAGTAAGCAATGATATGACAGTAATGATATAACATATGTCAGACACTGTGTTATTTTCAAGCAAGCCTAAAAGATAATGTGTTCGTGGTTTCCTACTCAACACATGTTTGTATTGTAATGCCACTCATATTTTATTTCCTATTGTATTTTAAGGTGACATTGAATGCTTTGAAAGGTGCCCTAAAATAAAGTGTATTATTGATCTTATAGCTGTGCCTATATCACACTATTAATGTTCCTTATTTTAGATCTGCACTGTTCTCTATAACATGTTCAGCAGAGCAGGTATTTCTCCTGCCAGATATGGCACCCCCCCCCTACAACTTTGTCCAGGATAGTCACAATGTCACCAAAATCACACTGGTAATGCATGTTCCCCTCTAGTTTGTGCTCACAAAAGCATTTCACTCTGGGCCCTGCAGGTGAAAAACTAAAGAGGGGCTTCAAAATCCGGCAACACCAACACCTGATCTGCCGGATTTGGAACCTCCTCTTTAGTTTTTCACCTGCAGGGCCCAGAGTGAAATGCTTTTGTGAGCACAAACTAGAGGGGGACAGCAAACACCAGTGTGATTTTGGTGAGTCTGTGACTATCCTGGAGAAAGATATAGGGGGGGTTCCAAATCCGGCAGGAGAAATACCTGCTCTGAACATGTTATGTAGAGAACAGTGCAGATCTTCCCTATTGACACCAGGATTAACCTAGTCTAAAATAAGGAACATTAATAGTGTGATAGAAAATGAAATGTAATGTAATAGAGGCACAGATATAAGATCAATAATACACTTTATTTTAGGGCACCTTTCAAAGCATTCAATGTCACCTTAAAATACAATTTAAAAAAAATAGGAGTGGCATTACAATACAAACATGTGTTGAGTAGGGATATATACAAATGATATTCAAAGGAGCAATTCAAGTGAGTGAAGCCAGTTTGAACACATTATTTTGTAGGCTTGATTGAAAATAACACAGTGTCTGACATGATCATGTGATATCATTACTGTTATATCATTGCTTACTATTCGTGGTTATCAGACACTACAACAACAGAGAAGGTTTTAAGAAATAGGACTATTGACAAATCACATATTATCCCGTCATTGTCTGTTCTGTAGGAAGGAGGAATATAACAGAGTGGGACTATACACTCAAAAACGGAAGTTTATTCCAATACGAAGATTGTGACAGATCTGAGAAACGTGTCCTTAAAACGAGCCTCCTCCTAATTGTATGCACATTATTTATTCAGCCGTTTGCTGTTTAATCTGATATATCATTCAAAAGAGAGAAAAAAGCTTTGAAAAGGGTGAAAAAAACGGCGAACGCTCAACACAGGCGATGACGTCACCTTTGCGCGTCCCCGCGAACAGGGCTTCAATCCACGGCAAGGCTTCAACCTACGGCATAACACCGGCAGATACATTTAAAAAACATCGCGGACCGTTTGTCAATTTTAACTGATTTTAATATTTACTCACCAGCAGGTAGCAACAGAGGCTCATTGTATGTAACAGCCTGAACAAATACTAGAACAATATGCATCCAAAACATATTAACAACGTTTAAAAAAGAACCGGTGTCGGTTTTTGGTTTTTCGGAAAACCAAAAAACCGACGTTATTCAGTTTTTAAACCAAAACGGGAAAACAGATAAATCAAAGTTTTGGTTTTGTTTGTATGATTTACGGATAATCATGGGAAAACAAGGAGAAGGCGCATTATGAAGGGTGTGTGTGTGTGTGTGTGTGTGTGTGTGTGTGTGTGTGTGTGTGTGTGTGTGTGTGTGTGTGTGTGTGTGTGTGTGTGTGTGTGTGTGTGTGTGTGTGTGTGTGTGTGTGTGTGAGTGTGTGTGTGTGAGAGTGTGTGTGTGAGAGAGTGTGTGTGTGACACTGGCATTTGTTTTCAGAAGATATTATGATAGTGACGTTCGTTCCGGTGCACGTCCGACAGCATTTAGCACTACATCGAGATTAAGATTAAACTAATTTATTTTGGGAACACCTGCATATAGGCTACCTATGGAGTTAACAGATGTGTGTGAATTACTGTTCATGGTCATTTGAAAACAAATGCCGGTGTCGGACAGACACAAACACAGAGCTGAGCAGAGCACGCACACATACACACACACACACACACACACACACACACACACACACACACACACACACACACACACACACACACACACACACACACACACACACACACACACACACACACACACACACACACACAATGCGCCTTGGTGACTGGACATCTTCTTCATAAAACTAATAAAAGGGGGAGTAATCGGGCATTTCGATGTGTGTAGAGATGTGTGTAGAGATGTGTGTAGAGATGTGTGTAGAGGCATAGACGGCGCGTGAGGCTCAGGTTTGGGAAGGCTAAATAACTTTGTTTTTCATCTTACGCTGCCCGCCTCCGGCGTCTATAGAAAATAGATCAACTCTGTGAAAGCACCGTCTGCTGACCGATCAGAGCTCAGTGTGCGGAGTTTAAATCTATCAAGTCATATTACAGGAAAAAGGAAATGCAGTTTAAATTGCCGTATGCAGAGAAGACGCCGACGTGTCGCACTTATCATTCATATCACACTGACATCACATCATCAATCAGATCATCGATCTCACATCGATATCACAATATTTCCTTATCTGAGTCAGCTTCTCGAGCCGTATCTGGCCGTGCAACACTTAGTTACATTGTCACATATACTGTATGCAGACGGATTATTTTAAGCAACACATTAAGTTGACGAAACACTCAACTCAAATGTAATAAAGTCAGATCCCCTCGTGTTTTAGATGGGGCAGTATCATAAAATTGTTGTACGCTTTCAAACACTCGGTATTTATTTTTTAACGAGTTGTTCTGTATTCTCCTTGCAGGTGCAACTATGTGGCTTGTATCCTGGATTATATGTTTAAGTCATCATGGATGTTTAAAGTTCATATTTGTCTAATATTAGTTTACTTTTCATTAATTAAGTATGATGTTGCGCTGTCAGTCCACTTGTCACTGTTTGTGATTGGTCAAATGTAGCTAACCCCGCCCCTTTCACGTGAACGCGTTCTCAGCTGGAGAGAGAAACCCTGGCTTGATTTACCGAGTTGATAACCAGCGCCGTAGGACCGTTTAGCGAGATCTCGTTTGTTAGGGTTAGTTAAGATAACTCAAGCATATCCAGGGTCTGTTGAACTGGCTTCGTGGTACAGGGCACAGGTGGCTGCATAGCAGCGCTAATGTCAAAGACATTATATTTTTATTTTACCAAGATGCGGTTACACAAATATTTGGGAAGGCTTAGCCTTCCCTAGCCTGCAGCACCCGCCGCCCCTGTGTAGAGGTGTGTGTGGTTAACACGTAGCAGCCTGCAGTCACTCGCTGTTCTGATGAAGGTAAACACAGCGAAGGCGGTGCGTAAAAAGGCACAGCTCTCGGCGCGCTGGTGCTGCACTTCTCAGAAGCGGAGTTACACGTCCCGCTGCCTCCTGATGCTGCCTGCAGCCATTTCATGAAGTGAAGGAGGTTTTCCTTCTATAAACAGCTGCGGGCAGCAGATACCGTGAGAGTCCCGGACATGAATTCATAGATCAAGGCAGACTGGTTTAATCTCCTGTTTTGCCAATCCGGTGCCTAAACAAAGGCAAGGCAAGTTTATTTATATAGCACTTTTCAACACAAGGCAATTCAAAGTGCTTTACAAAAAAATGAAAGACATTAAGAAAATGGCATTTAAAATCAGACATTAAAAAGAAAAGCTAATAAAATAACATAGCTCTACACCCCTGGCCGACATGTCCTTAAAATGAAGTTCGAGTTTGAAATATATCTCAAATAATGTATGCACTGCCATTTCCCCACATAAACATAACAGTCTGCAATGAAACGGTTGTCTCCTGTGCGCTCCTCTTCCTACTTGGCGCACCGGTAACTTTCTCGTGCGCACTGTAGGAGCAAACACAATTGTGGTGGCTTAAAGCCCACCTCTGCTCCGCGCCGTCCTTTAGATGAGCCTGGTCAGATTGATAAAAGAGGGAGTTCAACACACCGGCATAAAAGTTATAACAATAATCTGATTTTAATGGTAAAAAACACCAATAGAAGTTTTACAGAGTACTCCGGACTCCCAGTTCTACCGCTGTGCGATACAGGTATCGGGACCAGCCAGTCAGAAACAGGGGGCATTTTGCATGACTACACAACAGTATATATGGATATATTTTGAGGTGGACAGCCACTTCTTATCTTCCACCGGACCCAACTCCTTTAATTTCCCAGGGAAGGTTTCACACAAACTATTCTTTTAAAACAATCAAACATTGTACACAGATATATTGGTGCTTGGGATTATTCCCAGCAAGAACCTTGGAAAAAGAACATGTGTGTGTGTTAGTGAGGGAAAGTGTATGTGTGTGTGTGTGCATGCTGATAAGCAGAGCCGTATGTGTGTGTGTGTGTGTTGCTGATATCTGGGTTAAGGAGTTTATGTGTGTGTGCTGCATGGAGACAGGAGGTGTATGTGTGAGTGTAAGTAAGAAGGTTTAGATATATAGGATTACTTTAAACAGTCCCAAATAATACATGTTCACTTCAATACAGTTCAAGATAATACCTGTTTACTTTAATACAGTTTAGAACAATATCTGGGTGCTTTAGCACAAGAGGCTGAGACCGGCTGAACCGCCGAATCCCTCGGAACATCATAAAAGCCATTTTCAACGGTTATCTGGTGAAAGATTAACTAGGCTACTGGAGGAAATAATATGACTGATATAGGTGCCAACATTAAACACTTTTTGAAAAAAATATTATGATTAAATATTTTTATATATTTATAATTCTGCAAATATTACGATAAACTCACAGCTATTTCGCGGCCCGGCAGTAACACCTCCGCGGCCCTGATCTAACCGACAGGTCCGCACGCACTCTCCAGACAAAACTCTAATAAGCATTCATTGATTCGCCCCACCTCTTCCCACATACAAAAAAAATATTAAATTAAAAAATATATATAAAAAATTAAATTAAAAAATATATATATATTTTATATTTTTATTTGTAATGAACAAGGTAAATATCATACAATTGGTATCAGTAAAATGTACAATCTACAATACAATCTCGTTTAAAATTGTGTTACGATGTCTAAAGTTACTGATAAGTCACATGTTTCCTGCCTGGCCTTGCCCATGGCATTAGTTTATCATTACCGGGCGGAGCCCCCGAGACAAACAGCAGCAACCAGCACGTTGCAAAAGTCTCAATAGCAAACTGTGCCGCCGAAACATAATTTCAGCCAATCAGCGCCGTCAAATATTTTGGTCACGAGGGCGCTGACGTTGGCGCCCACGTTGCTTACGTGCCTTGACGTGAGTTATTTTGAAATTCAGTTCCTGACGGACGCCAAAAAAGCCCAAGATTATGGAATTAAACCAATAAATAAAAGCAAGGATAATTGTGTGTTATTGGTGAGTAAATAACAGTGTGTTATTTTGAAAAGAATAACGAATTAGAAGGAAAAAAATATTTAAAAATACAGATTTCCGTATCCCATTTATTTTCCCCACAGACGGCAACAAAAGTCCGAAATTATACGATTTAAAATAAAAGCAATAATTGTGGCTTGATATTGAGTAAGAACATGTTTTTATGAACCACACAGCTTCCGGTCTCCCACGACCCGACCGGAGAAAAAGATGTGCTGCAGGCAGTAGAAATACATTGCTTTTAAAATCGTGCTGTGCAACACGAAAAAAAGGGGCAAATCGTGTTGGTGAACACGAATCAATAGATTAAAAATCGTATTGGTTGTATTGGTGAACACGAAATGCCGTGAGACTGGGTTGATATATCACAGCAAGCTCGTGAAAAAGACAAAACGTATCAACGAGGCTAGCTGGATGCAAACAGGTAAATGCTATCTTTTGTTTCCCATGCTTGCTCTTCAAACAGCCGGGGACAGATACGATCTGTTCAGAAACTGGACAAAAGTTAAACAAGTACAAACCACAGACTATCTGTGTCATGGCGAATACAGTCGCTGGTTTATTTATGTCTGTATAGGCCGTTGTTATGAGTGTGGCGTGAGCATATACAACGTTAGCTTAGCCTGGTCGACCCAAGCTCCATTTAGAAAGCACGCATTTTAAAAGGATTTTTCGCCTGCCGTCTGTCTGCAGACTTGTCAAAGCATTAATTCATGGTTTTTACTAACCGGTATCAGTATGTTGTTACTTCGGCATCATTTTGAAACGTATATTACAATGTAATCACGGTAAAATATGTTCATTTTGTTGAAGTTGTAGCTCTCGAGCCAGCGCGTCTTGTTTGAATGATGCGAGTAAACACAGATGGCAGCCGCGGTGAAACTCGAGCGACTAGAGCGATAGGAGCGTTTAGAGCGAAGCGAATATTCGCATCGCGTCCGGTGTGAACGCAGCATAAAGCGAGCTCCGCGCATCACTGGAAACGCGCCATTACATCACCAGAAGTCTTGATTTAAGGGGTAATTTCTCCCAAAAACAATTTGTTTTACTCACTATATCAACAGCCCCACCAAAAATATTTTCCACCAGCCGCCACTGCAGGAGACCTTTAACGTCTTACGTCCGATTCGCTCCTTTTTTCCTCTCTGTACACAGCTCCAGTTTGGGCATTCACACACACACACACACACACACACACACACACACACACACACACACACACACACACACACACACACACACACACACACACACACACACACACACACACACATCATGCGCCTTGGTGACTGGACATCTCCTTCATAAAACTAATAAAAGGGGGAGTAATCGGGCAGTTCGATGTGTGTAGAGATGTGTGTAGAGATGTGTGTAGAGATGTGTGTAGAGATGTGTGTAGAGGCATAGACGGCGCGTGAGGCTCAGGTTTGGGAAGGCTAAATAACTTTGTTTTTCATCTTACGCTGCCCGCCTCCGGCGTCTATAGAAAAGAGATCAACTCTGTGAAAGCACCGTCTGCTGACCGATCAGAGCTCAGTGTGCGGAGTTTAAATCTATCAAGTCATATTACAGGAAAAAGGAAATGCAGTTTAAACTGCCGTATGCAGAGAAGACGCCAACGTGTCGCACTTATCATTCATATCACACTGACATCAGATCATCAATCAGATCATCGATCTCACATCGATATCACAATATTTCCTTATCTGAGTCAGCTTCTCGAGCCGTATCTGGCCGTGCAACACTTAGTTACATTGTCACATATACTGTATGCAGACGGATTATTTTAAGCAACACATTAAGTTGACGAAAGACTCAACTCAAATGTAATAAAGTCAGATCCCCTCGTGTTTTAGATGGGGCAGTATCATAAAACTGTTGTACGCTTTCAAACACTCAGTAGTTTATTTTTTAACGAGTTGTTCTGTATTCTCCTTGCAGGTGCAACTATGTGGCTTGTATCCTGGATTATATGTTTAAGTCATCATGGATGTTTAAAGTTCATATTTGTCTAATATTAGTTTACTTTTCATTAATGAAGTATGATGTTGCGCTGTCAGTACACTTGTCACTGTTTGTGATTGGTCAAATGTAGCTAACCCCGCCCCTTTCACGTGAACGCGTTCTCAGCTGGAGAGAGAAACCCTGGCTTGATTTACCGAGTTGATAACCAGCGCTGTAGGACCGTTTAGCGAGATCTCGTTTGTTAGGGTTAGTTAAGATAACTCAAGCATATCCAGGGTCTGTTGAACTGGCTTCGTGGTACAGGGCACAGGTGGCTGCATAGCAGCGCTAATGTCAAAGACATTATATTTTTATTTTACCAAGATGCGGTTACACAAATATTTGGGAAGGCTTAGCCTTCCCTAGCCTGCAGCACCCGCCGCCCCTGTGTAGAGGTGTGTGTGGTTAACACGTAGCAGCCTGCAGTCACTCACTGTTCTGATGAAGGTAAACACAGCGAAGGCGGTGCGTAAAAAGGCACAGCTCTCGGCGCGCTGGTGCTGCACTTCTCAGAAGCGGAGTTACACGTCCCGCTGCCTCCTGATGCTGCCTGCAGCCATTTCATGAAGTGAAGGAGGTTTTCCTTCTATAAACAGCTGCGGGCAGCAGATACCGTGAGAGTCCCGGACATGAATTCATAGATCAAGGCAGACTGGTTTAATCTCCTGTTTTGCCAATCCGGTGCTTAAACAAAGGCAAGGCAAGTTTATTTATATAGCACTTTTCAACACAAGGCAATTCAAAGTGCTTTACAAAAAAATGAAAGACATTAAGAAAATGGCATTTAAAATCAGACATTAAAAAGAAAAGCTAATAAAATAACATAGCTCTACACCCCTGGCCGACATGTCCTTAAAATGAAGTCCGAGTTTGAAATATATCTCAAATAATGTATGCACTGCCATTTCCCCACATAAACATAACAGTCTGCAATGAAACGGTTGTCTCCTGTGCGCTCCTCTTCCTACTTGGCGCACCGGTAACTTTCTCGTCTGCACACAAACACAATTGTGGTGGCTTAAAGCCCACCTCTGCTCCGCGCCGTCCTTTAGATGAGCCTGGTCAGATTGATAAAAGAGGGAGTTCAACACACCGGCATAAAAGCTATAACAATAATCTGATTTTAATGGTAAAAAACACCAATAGAAGTTTTACAGAGTACTCCGGACTCCCAGTTCTACCGCTGTGCGATACAGGTATCGGGACCAGCCAGTCAGAAACAGGGGGCATTTTGCATGACTACACAACAGTATATATGGATATATTTTGAGGTGGACAGCCACTTCTTATCTTCCACCGGACCCAACTCCTTTAATTTCCCAGGGAAGGTTTCACACAAACTATTCTTTTAAAACAATCAAACATTGTACACAGATATATTGGTGCTTGGGATTATTCCCAGCAAGAACCTTGGAAAAAGAACATGTGTGTGTGTTAGTGAGGGAAAGTGTGTGTGTACATGCTGATAAGCAGAGGCGTATGTGTGTGTGTGTGTTGCTGATATCTGGGTTAAGGAGTTTATGTGTGTGTGCTGCATGGAGACAGGAGGTGTATGTGTGAGTGTAAGTAAGAAGGTTTAGATATATAGGATTACTTTAAACAGTCCCAAATAATACATGTTCACTTCAATACAGTTCAAGATAATACCTGTTTACTTTAATACAGTTTAGAACAATATCTGGGTGCTTTAGCACAAGAGGCTGAGACCGGCTGAACCGCCGAATCCCTCGGAACATCATAAAAGCCATTTTCAACGGTTATCTGGTGAAAGATTAACTAGGCTACTGGAGGAAATAATATGACTGATATAGGTGCCAACATTAAACACTTTTTGAAAAAAATATTATGATTAAATATTTTTATATATTTATAATTCTGCAAATATTATGATAAACTCACAGCTATTTCGCGGCCCGGCAGTATCACCTCCGCGGCCCTGATCTAACCGACAGGTCCGCACGCACTCTCCAGACAAAACTCTAATAAGCATTCATTCACAAACTAAATTAGGAGACCAGTGGCGGCCGGCCCATAGGGGCGCCGCCCCACCTCTTCCCACATACAACAAATAAATAAAATAAAATAAAATATATAACAAAAAAAATATTAAAATAAAAAAATATATATATATTATTAGATGTAATTTGTTAGACGCTTTTATCCAAAGCGACTTACATACATTCAGTACTGTGGACAATCCCCACAGGAGCAATTTGGGGTGAAGTGTCTTGCCCAGGGACACAACGACATGCTGACGCAGTGGGACTGGAACTTGCTACCTTGTGATTCGAAGTCCAGCACACTACCCACTGAGCCACAGCCTCCATATATTTTATATTTTTATTTTTAATGAACAAGGTAAATATCATACAATTGGTATCAGTAAAATGTATAATCTACAATACAATCTCGTTTAAAATTGTGTTACGATGTCTAAAGTTACTGATAAGTCACATGTTTCCTACCTGGCCTTGCCCATGGCATTAGTTTATCATTACCGGGCGGAGCCCCCGAGACAAACAGCAGCAACCAGCACGTTGCAAAAGTCTCAATAGTAAACTGTCCCGCCGAAACATAATTTCAGCCAATCAGCGCCGTCAAATATTTTGGTCACGAGGGCGCTGACGTTGGCGCCCACGTTGCTTACGTGCCTTGACGTGAGTTTTTTTGTAGACTCGTGACTCGTGAGTGACCAAGGTGACGCATTATTTAGAATGGTGTGCAGGTGGAGTCGCCGGACCTCGGTCCGCACCCAATTCCGTGCAAGAGCTACTCTCCAATCATTTCGAAAGGAGAAGTTTGGGAGATAAATTGATACTAACGGCCCGTCTACACTACAGGCATCAAAAAATGCTTTCAATGCTTCGCCCATTAATTTGAATGGGGTGACGTAGGATATTTTCAAACTTCGCCGAACTGCATTGTGGGGAGCATGGCATGGCGTTGCAAGCATCACGAGCATCTATCGGCATCAAAAGTTGAACAATGTTCAACTTTTGAGGCTCGATGCTTGGCATCAGCCAATCAAATCCCGTTTATGCAATTCCCGCCAGTCCAAGCGCTAGCCAATCAAACCGCGTGCAAGCTGAGAGCCAGACCGCAGTTTCCTCATATTTCCAAACGAGAAATTACGGTAGCAAATCACCCGGTTCTTTACGACCAGAACTATTTACCGGGATACAAACCGGAGGAGCGAGGCATGGAGGGAGGAGGCAGAGACAGTGGGTGAAACTGGTAGGTTTTCGCCTGTTTGGGTATTTTATATCCAGTTTACTTCGTTTTAACATTGCTATTGCTTTGTATGTCGGGGGCGGGAGATTAATGTGATTGGTTGTTGGTCGCCTTGGGCGCGTGAAATCGCCAAGCCTCAGACACGCCCAGCTTCAAGATTTGTTGATGCCTGTAGTGTAGACGGGGCGTTAAAGACCTTGGACCGGACCAACCCGATTTGTATATATCACAGCAAGCTCGTGAAAAAGACAAAACGTATCAACGAGGCTAGCTGGATGCAAACAGGTAAATGCTATCTTTTGTTTCCCATGCTTGCTCTTCAAACAGCCGGGGACAGATACGATCTGTTCAGAAACTGGACAAAAGTTAAACAAGTACAAACCACAGACTATCTGTGTCATGGCGAATACAGTCGCTGGTTTATTTATGTCTGTATAGGCCGTTGTTATGAGTGTGGCGTGAGCATATACAACGTTAGCTTAGCCTGGTCGACCCAAGCTCCATTTAGAAAGCACACATTTTAAAAGGGTTTTTTCGCCTGCCGTCTGTCTGCAGACTTGTCAAGCATTCATTCATGGTTTTTACTAACCGGTAACAGTATGTTGTTACTTCGGCATCATTTTGAAACGTGTATTACAATTAAATCACGGTCAAATATGTTCATTTTGTTGTAGCTCCCGAGCCAGCGCGTCTTGTTTGAATGATGCGAGTAAACACAGCTGGCAGCCGCGGTGAAAACTCGAGCGACTAGAGCAGGGGTGGCCAACCCGCGGCTCTCGAGCCGCATGCGGCTCTTTGCCTAGTTTCATGCGGCTCTTCAGTTCATATCGAATTGTATATGTGTGAGTTTGGGGGAGAGACACTGACTCCTGACTAGTGTTGCACGGTGTACCGATACTTGAAAGGTACCGCGATACCCTGCCCTTAAAAATGTTACGATTCCTCCGTTTCATTAGTATCGGTACTTTAAGAATGACGGGGGAAAGTACTCCGGTGAGAAAGCGCCGTTTTAATAAGAGCCGTGTGTGTTCAGCGCTCTGCTTCCACTCCCTGCACTGCAGCCGTGCCTGCAGTCCCGCCCCTCTCAAGCACGCTCTAAGTCCCTCCCCTCTCTCGTGCACGCGCTAGCTGCCAGAGCATGTGAGAAAACGAGAAGCATGGCTGCAAGTGGGAGTGCAGCTGCCGCTGCGCCTCGGCTTGTTGACAAAAAAGACGCCAGAAGCGAAATTTGGAAGTATTTGAGCTATATCTCTGACAGTGAGGGCAAGCCTACGGACACCACGAGGCCTGTCTGTAAGAAATGTATTAATTTTATTTAATAGGAAATCTTGTCATTTATTTAATTTATTGTTCTCATTGTTTAAAAGTTTGTGTTATGGTTATGGTTCTGGTGTGAAATAAAGCACAATAATTACATTTAAGACTGTTTTTTAAGAAAAGTATCGAAAAATAATCGGAATCGCAATTCTTGACTTGGTATCGAAACCAAAATGTTGGTATCGTGACAACACTAGCTACTCCTGACAGTTAAACCTGATATTTAGTAGGTCTGTTAAGTATTAATGTAATTTGGCCGGTCAAAGTTGTTTGGGCTCGGATAAAATCGCTCCGTTACTTTCGTCCCGTGTTACTTTCGTCCCGGCTCCCGGTGTGTATGTGTGGTGTCAGGTGTCAGTATGAGAGGATGACAGCAAGTCTAATTTTGATGTGGCCCAAGAGCCAATCACAATAATACCTGCGATGCAGTGAACCAATCACCTTTGAGGGGGGGAAACCTATCGTTGATTAAACACTATCCAGTGTTTCCCCTACCATTGTTTTGGAGGGGCGCTGCGCCCCGCCAACGGAGCCCCGCGCCCCCCCCTGAAATTCAAGGTGTTTAAAAAATATATATAATTTTTTTTTTAAAATATATATCGCACCAAATTGCAAATAATCTATAACTACTGTCACTTTTCACATTGAACATGTGCTCTTTTATTAAATAAACTAAACACTTTCATTTTAAGTTGTGAATTTAGTGTTTTTGACCCTAAGAAACACTGATGCATTAATCAATAACAATAATCCACAGCTCCTCTCTCTGCTCCAGAGGATTTAAAAAATATATATCCCAATGCCACAAAAATGCATCAGTGACGTGGTTGAAATCTTGTCTCCAGAAAACAAAAAAACAGAAACAAGCGGTATCAGTGTCTGTGTGTTTGATGTGGCTCTTTGCAGTAACATAGAAAAAATGTGGCTCTTAACCTCTGACTGGTTGGCCACCCCTGGACTAGAGCGATAGGAGCGTTTAGAGCGAAGCGAATATTCGCATCGCGTCCGGTGTGAACGCAGCATAAAGCGAGCTCCGCGCTGCACTGGAAACGCGCCATTACATCACCAGAAGTCTTAATTTAAGGGGTAATTTCTCCCAAAAACAATTTGTTTTACTCACTATATCAACAGCCCCACCAAAAATATTTTCCACCAGCCGCCACTGCAGGAGACCTTTAACGTCTTACGTCCGATTCGCTCCTTTTTTCCTCTCTGTACACAGCTCCAGTATTTTTGATTAAATACTCCAAATCTCCACCCTCCATAATTGCACTTGCTTCAGTTGCTTGCTACTTTCTAACGGCGGTGAGAGTGGACGCTATCTATCTTATATCGATTAGATTTATGATTCGAAAATTATAAAAGTAGGGGAGACATGTGGATATTATCCGACTGAACAAAACGTGCATTTATCAGTAGTTATAATCATGTTCCTTTCGTCACATTAGTATGCATAAAAAGTGACAGGTGGACAAGCCCCCAAGTATGCAAATGAGCTAAGTCAGCCTCCCATTGGCCCATGAGCTAAGTCCCGCCTCCCATTCTTTGATGTGTGTGTTATCAGATTGGAGTGAAAAGCCCCCGGCGTAGTTCTTTGATGTATTGATTAAGACAGTCTCTTTGAAGTTAAGTTATTTGACCCCTGCCCCTCAGAGTTGAGTAATTAGGCTTGTAATCAGATAGGAGTGAAAAGCCCCCAGGTGTAGTGCTTTTGTTGTCTAATTCTTTGATGTCATTCTTTGATGTCTGATTAAGCCAGTCTCTTTGAAGTTATATTGTCTGACCCCTGCCCCTCAGAGTTGAGTAATTAGCCTTCTGATGTTTGCCCTTTGATGTTAATCTCTGTATAAGTGCCTACCCTCCCCCCTTTTCCCCACCCCTCCTGAGGCTATGAGCCAACAGAATAGTGGATAGAATTTGCTCAAACTAAATAAAAAAAAGACAGGCAATTCCGCTTACCAAGTCACCTTTTCAAAAAAAGAAAAATGGCCGAGAGACGTCTCGATAAGGGTTTAATCTGCGAGAGGCCTGAGTGACAGACTTGCCGCCATCCGTCTGAAGCGCCAGTCAATAATTGAATGCAGCATTTGTGGAGGGTTTAGAGTACAGCGAGGATCTGTGCACAAACTTATCTTGTGCCCTCTTTTGGTCATGGACGCGTTCGTGTGTGTTGGAGGAGGGGCTCAGGGAGGAAGGGGCAGACCCCCTTTTCTAGCTCACTAGAGCTGTTTTCTCCGAAATGACCTACCCGTAAGAACAAATCTCTCACACACACACACACACACACACACACACACACACACACACACACACACACACGAGTTGGCCTTTGATGTGGGGTTTGAGATAATTCCATCGTGTCACCGGGCCCGGGTACAGGAGGGGTAATATGGTTCTTATTATATATCCATGGCATGGGGAATATGAGCGCTGTGGTTCAACCGGGTTCAACCGATCTGAATCGCTTCGTGAAGCAGTCACGTGGTATCGACAGGCAGCGAGGCTTCGTTTGTCATCGATGACGTCACTGGCCCAAAACGATACAAGCCTCGATACATGCTTCACAAAAAGCTTCGGGGATTACTCGACACACGCTCCGAAGCCTCGCCGCAATACGTAACATCACTACTGTACGGTATAGATGAGGTTTTTGTTTTCGTCCTGTAAAATCCTGGTAACATTGTGGTTTTTCAGCATGTTGGCTGTCAATAAAAGCAACTAAGGATACATTTTTCGTGACTCTAGCCATCTTATTTAATTCATAGTTTTTTCATCGAACCTTTTTTTAACATATGGTGTCAGAAGTGGGATGGCCAGTCGCAAAAATGGACGTGTTGTTAAAAAACGAACTGGACTACGCTCTGAGCGAAAACCTTTTTTGAAGAAGGATGAGGAATGGGACACAGCTGTGACGTCAGAGGAAGAAGGACTATCAATTGGTTTTGAAACCCAAGGGGCAAAACCGAAAATCCAGCAGCGGCAACCTGGGCCATCTCCAGGAGCGGGTTCCTCAACCACATTGTAAATATTGTCAGGGACTTCATAGCGGCTCAGCAGAGGAGAGATGATATCCTACAGGAGGAGCTCAGGGGCCTGCGGGTTTCAGTTGAGGCTTCCCAGCAGCCTTTACATCGCTACCGGGGGGGGTCCACACGTTGACGTTGGGCCTTCATTGATGTCTTCTCCTGACAGATTTGGTAATCCTTCTGGGGGTGTAGCGGCAGTTCATCGTAAGGAGCCAAAGATGCCAGTGTATCAACATGGTGAAGACATTGAAAATTACCTTCTACGCTTCGAACGCATGGCAAGGACATGGCAGTGGCCAAGGGAGGAATGGGCCTGTCGACTTGTCCCTTTGCTAACTGGCAAAGCCCTGGAGGCCTACACAGCGATGGATGAAGACATGTCCAACTGCTACCCAGATCTGAGGGAGGCGCTGTTGGTCAAATTTGACATCTCTCCAGAGACCTATCGTCAGCGGTTCCGGGCCACCTCATCGCCACCGGGGGAGACAACGACAGAATCATACCACCGTTTGAAAGGGCTCTATCGTCGCTGGATGCGACCGGAGCAGAAGAAAGAACAGATGGGGGAGACTATCATCCTGGAGCAGCTGCTGCAGGTGCATCCTCCAGATACTCGTACGTGGGTAAAAGAACATGAACCTGAGGATGGTCTTATAGCATCCAAGTAGGCCTAATGCAGTGGCTCAGTCAGTAGGGGCTTGGACTGTGAGCGGACGTGCGTGACTTTGGTCTGAGGAGGAAATAAGTGAATTGTTTGTTTTGTGGATATCTTTTGTTTCGTCAAACTTATAGTTGTGTTTTTGTTGTTGTTCTGAGTCACCCCCAAACAGCCTTGCTGGCTGGGGGTTTCCCCTGACCTGTGTGTTTTTTTTCGATGGGACGGATAAACTGGCAAAGAAAACGGGAATGGAATTATCAACTGCGTCACGGATCACGGACATTGACAAATTACAGCAGAGTACGGAGAAAGACGGGACATCAGTGAATGAAAAAGGAATGGAAAATGACAACGGAAATGCGAATGGACAAAATGAAAAAACAGAAGTGGGAAAACAAAAGGAGGTGAGAGAGCTGTTTGAGTTGAATGTGGAGGAGGACAAATATAAAATGGAGCTTACAGTTGTGGTGACGGTGGAGAGTGGAAAAGCAGTAACTGTTATGGATTTGCTAAAAGGAGTTAAAAAAAGAATGCGGAATTGTGATGGGGTGTCGGGTTAAAGGAAATGGGCTATATGAAGTGACAATGGCTGAAGAAAAAGGAAAAAATAAACTGTTGGATGGAATACGAATCAATGGGGCTTTGGTGCGGGGCAGAGACTGCATGACAAAAGAGCTCACGGTGTCATTCTTAAATATACCTTCGTATATATTGGACAGTTCAATAAAAGGCAGATTGGCAATGTGGGGGGTTCTGCCTGTCTCGGCAATAAAGAGAAGGATGTGGCCCGGCACTGATGTGGTTGATGGGACGAGGTTTTTGAGAGTGGAGTTCAACAAGGAAGTGCGGTCACTTCCTTACTCCACAAGGTTCGAGACTCTAGAGGGGCCGGAATACTTTAGGGTGATTCATGACAAGCAAGTACCGGTCTGCAGGATGTGCATAAGGCCAGGGTATTTATACAGAGAATGCCCTGAGTTTAAATGCCATAAATGTGCGAAGCAGGGACTGTGTGACTCGGGAGGAGGGGGCGAGCGGAGCCAGGGGGAGAGAAAGTGCACAGGCGGAAAATAAAGTGGAGAATGGAATGGAGGAAGAGGAAGGTGGAAGTCAGGAAGAAAGTGAAGAAGAGGATATACATGATAAGGCTGGGAGCAGGATGAACGAGGAAGCTGTGGCTGCTGTCGCGGCGGTGTGTGTGGCGGCTGATGCAAAGAGGGCAGCTGATGAGGCTGCCATGGGAGGTGGAGGAGATGGAGCGAGGAAGAAGGGGAAAGCAGACGAAGGGAACATGTGTAGTAGCAAAGCAAATACTGCTGCTGTTCCGGCTGCTTTGGACGATGGACAGACTGCGAGGAGTGGTGAAGGTTTGGCTGAGACTGAAGCAGAGGCTGTGGTGGATGTTATTCTGGGGGCAGAAAATGATACCGAGGCTGAAGCGGATGTTGAAGGTGAACCTGATCCTGAGGATGGAGGAGGAGCTATCGGTGGGAGGAGAGAAGGAGAAGGAGAAGGAGGTGGAGGACAGATGGCTGAGGGAATGGAGGTCAGCTCGGTTGTGTCAGACATGGAGGAGGAGGGAGGAGACGACGAGGAGAACGAGTCTGAGGACGAGGAGGTGGAGATAACAGGGCCCATAAAGGAGAAGATCTTTGGCGGGGCGAATGCTGGGTCAAAGAGCAGAGGGATGAGGAGAGAATCCAGCAGGCTGAATGCAAAGAGGAAAGACGATAAGGAGAAAGCGGTGGAGAGAAGAAGGGTGAAAGCGAAAGGAGGAGCTGCAAAGGGTCTGGACAAAAAATAAATAGAATGAAAAAAATAATAACATTAATAACACTTGTAATGGTGACAATTTCCTCTTTTAATGGGAATGGGCTGAGGTCAAAGGACAGGAGAGAGCAGGCCTTAATAATATGCGACTCAGACATCATTTGCTTGCAAGAGACACATTGGGATGAAAGGTGTGTGGAGGATGTAAGGAAAGAATGGATGGGAGAAATGTATGTAAATAATGGGAGTGTGGGTGCTAGAGGGGTGGCAATATTAATTAAAACAGGGGTGGTAACGAATATAAGGAAAGTTGAGGATGATGGTGTTGGGAGAATGGTTGGGATAATGTTTGAATGTATGGGGGAAACATTTAATTTAATAAACTTTTATGCACCGAATGAGACAAGGAGGAGGAGGGAGTTTTTTGAAGGGTTGAAGGATAAATGTGGGGGAAAATGTATGATTGTTGGTGATTTCAATGTGTGGTGTTCGAAGCTGGATGTGTCTGTGAATATGGGTTTTAATAGTGATTCATCACGTGGTGCACTCAAAACAATAATGGGGACAAATGGGCTGTTGGATGTGTGGAGGGAAAGGAATAGTAGGGGAGAGGGTGTGTTTTCTAGGAATCAAGTGGTGGGAGGGATATTAAAACAGAGTAGAATAGATTTAGTGTGGAGTAATTTAGGGGAGAAAATTGGCAGAATTGAATATAGGAATACTGCCATGAGTGATCACAACATATTGAGTTTCTGCATTGGAACAGTGAGAAAAGGGAGGGGGGGGGGAGTGTGGTGCTTAAATGCCTGTCTGCTGAAGGATGATGGATATAAGGTTAAAGTGAGAGAATGTATAGAAAAAAGGGGAGGTTTGAATGGTAAGGATGTGGGAGTGTGTTGGGAGGGGTTTAAAAGTGAAATAAACGGGATAAGTATAGGTTTTTGTAAAAATAGAAATAAAATAGAAAGGGAGAAAGAGAAAAGGGTTAGGGAAGAGTTAAAGGTGGAAGCTAAAAAGGTAGATATAGAAATAGGGAGAGATATAGATGAGTATAGTCGGTTGAAGGATGAGTTGGGGGAGATAGAGAAGAGAAAGTGTCGAGGTGCTATAATAAGAAGTAGGGCTAGGTATGCAGTTGAGGGAGAGAAAAGTACAGGGTTTTTTTTGGCGCTAGAGAAGGTAAAGCAGAGAAAGAATAATATAGAGAGGGTTGAAGGAAAGGGAGGAGAAATAATATCAGATTTTGTAGGGATTGCTGAGAGAGTTGAGGAATTTTATAGGGAGTTATTTGAGGCTGAGGAGATTGATAGGGAGAGCTTAGAACAGGTGATAGATAGTATGGAAGCGAGATTGAGTGATGAAGGTAGGGACATATGTGAGGGGGAGATAGGATTAGGGGAGATAGAATTAGCTATAGCAGGTCTGGGTAGGAATAAGAGTCCAGGGATAGATGGTCTGACGTCTGAATTCTATGTAGAATTTAGGGAGGGGTTGGCACCAATACTCCTTAAACTGTACAAGAGCTTGGAGGAGAGGGACGAATTGCCAGTAGGCATATCTACAGGGATAATTAGTATATTGTTTAAGAAAGGAAATAGGGAGAAGTTAGAAAACTATAGGCCACTTAGTATGTTAAACACGGATTATAAGGTGCTAGCACGGGTGTTAGCAAATAGAATTAAGAGGGTTATAAAATCAGTAGTGGGGAACACACAGGCGTATAGTATTCCAGGGAGAGATATTTGTGACACTATTAGTAGTATTAGGGACACAATTAGTCACATGAAGGAGGGTAAGGGTGGGATAGTAGTTAGTTTAGATTTAAATAAAGCTTTTGATAGGGTTAGTCATGGTTTCTTGTATAGAGTGTTAGAAAAGGCAGGGTTTGGGAAAAGATTAATAGGGTGGGTAAGGAGGATTTATAGTAGTGCAGTCAGTTGTGTTAAGATTAATGGGGTGGTAACCAATGTGTTTAAGTTAGGGAGGTCTGTCCGGCAAGGATGCCCTCTATCAGCAATGCTATATGCGCTGTCAGCCGAGCCCCTAGCGACGCTTGCTGAGGCAAAACAGGTTATCAAAGGAGTGGAGGTGCCAGGAGGGGGGGTTAGTTTAGTTTATCAGTATGCGGATGACACCACCATTACAGTTAAAGATAGGGAAAGTGTTAGGGAAGTGTTGAAGACAGTTAGTTTGTATGGTAGGGCAACAGGAGCTAGGGTGAATATAGAAAAGTCAGAGATTATGTATATAGGACAGGTGAGGGATAGGAGTTGTGATATAGGGTTTGAAGGAAAAATAAGGGTTATTTTAGGGTTGTTGGGGATCAATTTGGGAATTACAGATGTGGAGGGTAGGGACAGACAGTATGTAGAGTTAGTGAATGGTTTAGTGAAGACGTTGAGGTTTTGGAAGATGAGGGGGGCTTAAGTTGAGGGGGAAGATAGTTGTAGTGAATGGGTTAATTATGAGTAGGGCACTTTATATAATGACAGTTTTAGATGTGCCGGATAGTGTAGTGAATGAAATAGATAAGATAGTTAGTGAGTTTATATGGGGTGGGAGGGGGGTAAAGATAGCTAGAGAAGGTGTTAGAAAATGAGTGTAGGGATGGAGGGTTAAGCTGATCAATTTAAGAAGGAAAATAAAAGCAATTAGAATTAAAATGATGGTTCGCTACCTTGGAAATAAGGAGGACCAGATATGGAAAATGTTCTTAAAAGAAAAAATAAATAAATGTGGAGGATGTGGTGATGGTGCTATTTTTATGGTGCTGAAAAAGGGGATGTTGAATGGTATGAGTGCTTATCAAAGGGACGGTAATGAGTGCATGGGGGCGAGTTTTTGAAGTATGTTAGGTATGATTGTGTGAATGTGCAGCAGGTGTGGGAGCAGCCGATCTTCCTAAACCCTAGGATCACTCATGAGCAGTGTTCCTTGTTCAATCTGCCAATGTGGAGAGCGGGGATTAGGAGGGTTAAGGATGTAGTTTTAGAGTATGTACCAGGATTTATGAGGGCACAGGTGATAGTGGATGAGGTTAGGGAAATAGATGGAGTAATGTATTTAGGGACAGCTGAACGAATGATGGAAGAAATCAAAGAAGGAATGCCGAGTGAATGGTTAACAATGATTGAGAATGAGAGTGTTAAAGGAAAGGAGAGTGTGGTTGATTTATATGTGGGGAAAGAGGATGTCAATGTAAAAATAGAAAATGTGAAAACAAAAAATATATATAAATGGTTAAAAGGGGATGTGATTAGACCTGCATCAGAACAAGTGTGGATGAGTGTTGTGAACAGTATGACTGGCAGGAGAATGTGGGAGAATGTGAAAATTAAGTGGCACAGTATTGAATGTGATAACTTTGATTTTGTGTTGAGGCATAACAGGGTGTTTAACAACCTGATCATTAGTCATTTTGATGCAACTGTTGAGAGAGAGTGTGATGTGTGTAAGGATCAGGTTGAAACGTGTTTGCATGAGTTTGTTGAATGTAAAGAGCTTGTTGGTTTTTTTGGAAGGATGAAAGAGTTAATTGGAAGATGTTGGAATGAATGGTATGTGAGAGAAATGGAATGGAAGGAGCTGTGGCTGTTTGGTGTGATTGAGAAGAAGGATGAATGCAATGTGAATCTTTTAAATTATGTTCTGAGCCATGCAAGGCGTGCGGTACCAAATAAGGAGGAACATTGCCCATTTCGAGGGTAAAATGTCAGAGGTGTGGCATATAATGAAGAGGACAGTAAAAAGGGACATTAACCTTGTACTAATACATGTGGAAAAGGACATATTTTGCGAGGATTTTGTGGATGGCAGCAGGCTAGTTGAGCTGAATGAGGAGGGCGCATTGTGCTTAAACTTTGAACAGAAAACTAAAGGCACACTACCTTTAAGCTAGTGATATGAAAAATTGAATGTGTGTATTATGAGAAATGCTGTATGTATGTGATGAGATGTTAAATGTCTATTTTTGATAATAAAAGATAAAAAGAAAAGTAGGGGCTTGGACTGTGAGCCGTAGGGTCGCCGGGTCAAGTCTCCGAACAGACCTAAATAAGGAGTTGGGGATAAAAGCTATCAAGACGACTCCTTACCACCCAGAGACTGACGGACTTGTTGAAAGGTTTAACCAAACCCTCAAGAGGATGCTAAAGAAGTTCGTATCTGATACTGGAAAAGACTGGGATAAGTGGTTACCCTTTCTACTCTTTGCCTACAGGGAAGTGCCTCAAGCGTCCACCGGATTTTCCCCGTTCGAGCTACTCTACGGCTGGCCAGTCCAAGGGCCCTTGGATCTGTTGAAACGTAACTGGGAGGAAAAGGTAACAGACAAAAAGGCAGAAGGGCAGGGTATTTTGCAGTATGTCCTCCAGATCAGGTACCGGTTGGAGCAGTACCGAGAGGAGGCCAGGCTCAATCTAATGGATGCCCAGAAGACTCAGAAACGATGGTACGACCAGCAAGCACGCAACCGTGAGTTCAAACCAGGTCAAAAGGTCTTGTTACTCTTGCCTTCTTCCTCAAGCAAGCTACTGGCCAAATGGCAGGGACCGTTTGAAGTGTTAAGGAAGATGGGGCCTACGACTTATGAGATCTTGCACCCGGAGAAGAAGAAAAAAAAGCAGACTTATCATGTCAATCTCCTTAAAGCATGGGAGGAAAGAAGCAGCCCTCCTCCCATCACCTCACTACTAGCCCGTAGGGTGGTTGAAGAAGATGACTCCGAAGGGGTAGTGGGTGCCTGGAATCAGCAGCCAGCGAAGGTCGATCTCTCCCACCTGGATGGTAAGAAGCCAGTTGACTTGCAAGTTATTTTCGATACCCTTCCCCACTTGTTCACACAGAAACCAGGCCGGACAGGTGTGTTGCAGCATGTAATCCGAGTAAAACCGGGGCAGAACACAGTTCGGCAGGCATGCTACAGAGTACCGGAACGTTTAGTGGAGGCGTTGAAGGAAGAAATCCGCTTGATGCTCGAGCTGGGAGTAATTGAACCATCAACCGGTGAGTGTAGTAGCCCTATTGTCATTGTACCCAAGAAGGATGGCTCTCTCCGCATTTGCATTGACTTTAGGAAGCTGAATGCCATCTCCTTCTTTGATGCCTACCCAACGCCCCGGATTGAGGACCTACTGGAGAGGATTGGTCGAGCCAACTACATCACTACCTTGGACCTCTGCAAGGGGTATTGGCAGGTCCCCTTGGAAAGCCAGTCCCGGCACCTCACCGCGTTCAGAAGCCCAATCGGCCTCTTCCAGTTTACTGTGATGCCGTTTGGTCTACATGGGGTGTGAGGACTGCAGTGCTGCCTACCTGGATGACGTGGTCATTTACAGCAGGACCTGGGAGGAACATCTCGATCACCTTCGTCGGGTCCTAGGTGCAATCCATGCCGCAGGACTCACACTCAATCTACAGAAATGTGAGTGGGCTAAACAGGAGACTCGTTACCTTGGGTATCAGCTGGGGAACGGTGAAGTCAGGCCGCAGGTGGCCAAAGTTGAGGCCGTCCTGAACAGTCCGAGACCTCGTACCAAGAAACAAGTACGGTCTTTTCTTGGCCTGGTTGGATGGTATCGACGTTTCATTCCTCAGTTTGCCACTCTAGCAGTTCCATTGACCAACCTCACGTGCAAGGCTGCTCGGAATCCTGTGGAATGGAATGAAGAGTGTGAAAGGGCTTTCCAGGAGTTGAAGAAAAAACTGTGCTCGTCTCCGGTACTGCAGAGTCCTGACTTCAAAAGACGCTTCCTGGTTCAGGTGGATGCCTCTGGAGTGGGCCATCGGTGCAGTGCTGGCTCAGGGAGAACCAGGAGAGGAACGTCCAGTGTTGTATCTCAGCAGGAAACTTCTGCCCGTGAAACCCGGTACTCCACCATCGAGAAGGAGTGTCTGGCAATCAAGTGGGCATTGGACAGCCTAAGGTACTACCTACTCGGAAGGGAATTCGACCTACGGACGGACCATAGAGCCTTGATGTGGATTCAGACCATGAAGGACCGGAACGCCAGGGTGACTAGATGGTATCTTGAACTACAACCGTTCAAGTTCTGTGTGTGACACAAAGCAGGCAAGGAAAACGTCACCGCAGACTACCTGTCAAGGCTGCCAAACATCGTTGATGTAGGAGAGAAGGGTGGTAATGTGAAGAAGAAGCCTTCATCACAGTTGGCATAGGGGCATGGTAAAAGGCACACTGAGGGAAACACATTTAACTTACCTGGACATTGATAAAATAAAACCCAAGTCATTGTTTGTTCAAAACTAAATCTTTATTGGAAGTCTTTTTGCAAGTAACCTGCTTACCCTCTCCTTCAAGGTTGTGAAGGCCAAACAGAGCAACAGAAAGAAGCAGCCTTAAGTAGAGGCTCAATCAGTGGGAACACCTGTGCTCAATTGGAGCATACCATGTAGTGCATGGGCGCGGGTGGCACTTTTCTTGCAAGTATAAACATGTTATTGTTTGGGGCTTCTGTGGTCAGAAAGATAGAATATGTTGACCTATTTTGATTTGGTGTGTTTGGGTAATTTGTCTTGCATTGTGAATGTGTTTGTAGATTAGAATGACATTGGTTAGGGGTATAAATAGTGGATTATCCTATGGGGAGGGGTTTAACATATATAAAACCCTGGCCACAAGTGTTTTGGGGGGAGTCTGACTGTGGCTGTAGAGCAGAGAGGTACCAGCTATATGTCCTCGACCTGTACTGTATAGATGAGGTTTTTGTTTTCGTCCTGTAAAATCCTGGTAACATTGTGGTTTTTCAGCATGTTGGCTGTCAATAAAAGCAACTAAGGATACATTTTTCGTGACTCTAGCCATCTTATTTAATTCATAGTTTTTTCATCGAACCTTTTTGTAACACTATTACTTATTCTTAAATGTTGACCTATTGCTGGGGATGAGATGAAAAAGCTACAACGCTTAAAGAACTTTTTTTTCCTAAAAACTCTCAATTATTTAAATGACTCCCCCCATTCAACGCATTAAGTCCCACCCTCCACTCAGCAAATCATCTACAACGAAAGACCCCACTAAGACGACAGTTGTAAACTAGCCATGGATCTGAGAAAAACCAAGACCCCTGCTGCGAGTTGTATCCAGGAACAGTCTGAAGAGGGGAAATAATAAAATGTCAGGTTCATCAAAGGGAAGTGTAAGAGCCTAATAAAAAGTGAAATAGTAGAAAAAGATGGCTTAAGTCGAGTCAGTATTAAGAAGCCCATTATGTTGTCGAATGAAAACAGATATGTTGGTCAGCTTTCACTATTAGTGGTTAGTTTTCCATCCAAATAGTCAAACTCAGACCTGCCAACAGACCTAAATCCATGGGTGGTATTCGATTAGAGAGGGCGGGACAAATGCAAAAATAATAGGTGGCGCTGGGACATCAGTTTATTGAGCTTTCTGATGAATTACAAGCATAATTCCCAATCTACAACCAAGTGTGTGAGAGACGTCATAAAGACACTCATTTTAACCACAGTGTTTGATCTCTATACATGTTTTAAGATTGTTACAAAATGTAAAAAATAAAAAGGTATGGAGACAAAATTAATTCAGATGACTCTGTTTTTATTAGGAAAACAAAACATATAATACAAATGGGTTAGGGGGTAAATGTAACCATCTTGGACTTAATAGTCTAACAAAATACTTTATCTGAATACATTTCTTCTTTTTAAACGCACTTTCTGAAATTATTTATTTATTATTTCAATGGAACAATCCAGTTTTTGTTAACATCAACGCTTTTTCTCTTTTCTTGTGTTACTAAGATACTTTTAGACACACTTTGGCGTATGCAACACTTATTCAGTTAAACAAGGTTTTTTCTTTTCTGATAACCTTACATATTTGAGTTATTTTCTGCTACCAAGATACTTTAAGATACACCTTGATGTACGCAACACTTAACAAAAGGGTATAATATGAAGTACTTGGTAAGGAAGGGATTTTCTCCTCGCTGTACTCTGACCCTCCACAAATGCTGCATTCCAATTCTTGACTGGCGCTTCAGACGGATGGCGGGCAAGTCTGTCACTCAGGCCTCTCGCAGATTAAACCCTTATCGAGACGTCTCTCGGCCATTTTTCTTTTTTGAAAAGGTGACTTGGTAAGCGGAATTGCCTGTCTTTTTTTAATTTAGTTTGAGCAAATTCTATCCACTATTCTGTTGGCTCATAGCCTCAGGAGGGGTGGGGAAAAGGGGGGAGGCTGGGAGGGGGGAGGGTAGGCACTTATACAGAGATTAACATCAAAGGGCAAACATCAGAAGGCTAATTACTCAACTCTGAGGGGCAGGGGTCAGACAATATAACTTCAAAGAGACTGGCTTAATCACACATCAAAGAATTAGACAACAAAAGCACTACACCTGGGGGCTTTTCACTCCTATCTGATTACAAGGCTAATTACTCAACTCTGAGGGGCAGGGGTCAAATAACTTAACTTCAAAGAGACTGTCTTAATCAATACATCAAAGAACTACGCCGGGGGCTTTTCACTCCAATCTGATAACACACACATCAAAGAATTGGAGGCGGGACTTAGCTCATGGGCCAATGGGAGGCTGACTTAGCTCATTTGCATACTTGGGGGCGTGTCCACCTGTCACTTTTTATGCATACTAATGTGACGAAAGGAACATGATTATAACTACTGATAAATGCACGTTTTGTTCAGTCGGATAATATCCACATGTCTCCCCTACTTTTATAATTTTAGAATCATAAATCTAATCGATATAAGATAGATAGCGTCCACTCTCACCGCCGTTAGAAAGTAGCAAGCAACTGAAGCAAGTGCAATTATGGAGGGTGGAGATTTGGAGTATTTAATCAAAAATAATTGTACTAAACTTCCGCTACAGCAGCAACAACAAATACAATCTGATGACAGGCCAATGCCCAAACTGGAGCTGTGTACAGAGAGGAAAAAAGGAGCGAATCGGACGTAAGACGTTAAAGGTCTCCTGCAGTGGCGGCTGGTGGAAAATATTTTTGGTGGGGCTGTTGATATAGTGAGTAAAACAAATTGTTTTTGGGAGAAATGACCCCTTAAATCAAGACTTCTGGTGATGTAATGGCGCGTTTCCAGTGATGCGCGGAGCTCGCTTTATGCTGCGTTCACACCGGACGCGATGCGAATATTCGCTTCGCTCTAAACGCTCCTATCGCTCTAGTCGCTCGAGTTTCACCGCGGCTGCCATCTGTGTTTACTCGCATCATTCAAACAAGACGCGCTGGCTCGGGAGCTACAACTTCAACAAAATGAACATATTTGACCGTGATTTAATTGTAATACACGTTTCAAAATGATGCCGAAGTAACAACATACTGTTACCGGTTAGTAAAAACCATGAATTAATGCTTTGACAAGTCTGCAGACAGACGGCAGGCGAAAAACCCTTTTAAAATGCGTGCTTTCTAAATGGAGCTTGGGTCGACCAGGCTAAGCTAACGTTGTATATGCTCACGCCACACTCATAACAACGGCCTATACAGAAATAAATAAACCAGCGACTGTATTCGCCATGACACAGATAGTCTGTGGTTTGTACTTGTTTAACTTTTGTCCAGTTTCTGAACAGATCGTATCTGTCCCCGGCTGTTTGAAGAGCAAGCATGGGAAACAAAAGATAGCATTTACCTGTTTGCATCCAGCTAGCCTCGTTGATACGTTTTGTCTTTTTCACGAGCTTGCTGTGATATATCAACCCAGTCTCACGGCATTTCGTGTTCACCAATACGATTTTTAATCTATTGATTCGTGTTCACCAACACGATTTGCCCCTTTTTTTCGTGTTGCACAGCACGATTTTAAAAGCAATGTATTTCTACTGCCTGCAGCACGTCTTTTTCTCCGGTCGGGTTGAGGAAGACCGGAAGCTGTGTGGTTCATAAAAACATGTTCTTACTCAATATCAAGCCACAATTATTGCTTTTATTTTAAATCGTATAATTTCGGACTTTTGTTGCCGTCTGTGAGGAAAATAAATGGGATACGGAAATCTGTATTTTTAAATATTTTTTTCCTTCTAATTCGTTATTCTTTTCAAAATAACACACTGTTATTTACTCACCAATAACACACAATTATCCTTGCTTTTATTTATTGGTTTAATTCCATAATCTCGGGCTTTTTTGGCGTCCGTCAGGAACTGAATTTCAAAATAACTCACGTCAAGGCACGTAAGCAACGTGGGCGCCAACGTCAGCGCCCTCGTGACCAAAATATTTGACGGCGCTGATTGGCTGAAATTATGTTTCGGCGGCACAGTTTACTATTGAGACTTTTGCAACGTGCTGGTTGCTGCTGTTTGTCTCGGGGGCTCCGCCCGGTAATGATAAACTAATGCCATGGGCAAGGCCAGGCAGGAAACATGTGACTTATCAGTAACTTTAGACATCGTAACACAATTTTAAACGAGATTGTATTGTAGATTATACATTTTACTGATACCAATTGTATGATATTTACCTTGTTCATTACAAATAAAAATATAAAAAATATATATATATTTTTTAATTTAATTTTTTTATATATATTTTTTAATTTAATATTTTTTTTGTATGTGGGAAGAGGTGGGGCGAATGAATGAATGCTTATTAGAGTTTTGTCTGGAGAGTGCGTGCGGACCTGTCGGTTAGATCAGGGCCGCGGAGGTGTTACTGCCGGGCCGCGAAATAGCTGTGAGTTTATCATAATATTTGCAGAATTATAAATATATAAAAATATTTAATCATAATATTTTTTTCAAAAAGTGTTTAATGTTGGCACCTATATCAGTCATATTATTTCCTCCAGTAGCCTAGTTAATCTTTCACCAGATAACCGTTGAAAATGGCTTTTATGATGTTCCGAGGGATTCAGCGGTTCAGCCGGTCTCAGCCTCTTGTGCTAAAGCACCCAGATATTGTTCTAAACTGTATTAAAGTAAACAGGTATTATCTTGAACTGTATTGAAGTGAACATGTATTATTTGGGACTGTTTAAAGTAATCCTATATATCTAAACCTTCTTACTTACACTCACACATACACCTCCTGTCTCCATGCAGCACACACACATAAACTCCTTAACCCAGATATCAGCAACACACACACACACACATACGGCTCTGCTTATCAGCATGCACACACACACACATACACTTTCCCTCACTAACACACACACATGTTCTTTTTCCAAGGTTCTTGCTGGGAATAATCCCATGCACCAATATATCTGTGTACAATGTTTGATTGTTTTAAAAGAATAGTTTGTGTGAAACCTTCCCTGGGAAATTAAAGGAGTTGGGTCCGGTGGAAGATAAGAAGTGGCTGTCCACCTCAAAATATATCCATATATACTGTTGTGTAGTCATGCAAAATGCCCCCTGTTTCTGACTGGCTGGTCCCGATACCTGTATCGCACAGCGGTAGAACTGGGAGTCCGGAGTACTCTGTAAAACTTGTATTGGTGTTTTTTACCATTAAAATCAGATTATTGTTATAACTTTTATGCCGGTGTGTTGAACTCCCTCTTTTATCAATCTGACCAGGCTCATCTAAAGGACGGCGCGGAGCAGAGGTGGGCTTTAAGCCACCACTATTGTGTTTGCTCCTACAGTGCGCACGAGAAAGTTACCGGTGCGCCAAGTAGGAAGAGGAGCGCACAGGAGACAACCGTTTCATTGCAGCACCGGATTGGCAAAACAGGAGATTAAACCAGTCTGCCTTGATCTATGAATTCATGTCCGGGACTCTCACGGTATCTGCTGCCCGCAGCTGTTTATAGAAGGAAAACCTCCTTCACTTCATGAAATGGCTGCAGGCAGCATCAGGAGGCAGCGGGACGTGTAACTCCGCTTCTGAGAAGTGCAGCACCAGCGCGCCGAGAGCTGTGCCTTTTTACGCACCGCCTTCGCTGTGTTTACCTTCATCAGAACAGTGAGTGACTGCAGGCTGCTACGTGTTAACCACACACACCTCTACACAGGGGCGGCGGGTGCTGCAGGCTAGGGAAGGCTAAGCCTTCCCAAATATTTGTGTAACCGCATCTTGGTAAAATAAATATATAATGTCTTTGACATTAGCGCTGCTATGCAGCCACCTGTGCCCTGTACCACGAAGCCAGTTCAACAGACCCTGGATATGCTTGAGTTATCTTAACTAACCCTAACAAACGAGATCTCGCTAAACGGTCCTACGGCGCTGGTCATCAACTCGGTAAATCAAGCCAGGGGTTCTCTCTCCTGCTGAGAACGCGTTCACGTGAAAGGGGCGGGGTTAGCTACATTTGACCAATCACAAACAGTGACAAGTGTACTGACAGCGCAACATCATACTTAATTAATGAAAAGTAAACTAATATTAGACAAATATGAACTTTAAACATCCATGATGACTTAAATATATAATCCAGGATACAAGCCATATAGTTGCACCTGCAAGGAGAATACAGAACAACTCGTTAAAAAATAAACTACCGAGTGTTTGAAAGCGTACAACAGTTTTATGATATCACTGCCCCATCTAAAACACGAGGGGATCTGACTTTATTACATTTGAGTTGAGTGTTTCGTCAACTTAATGTGTTGCTTAAAATAATCCGTCTGCATACAGTATATGTGACAATGTAACTAAGTGTTGCACGGCCAGATACGGCTCGAGAAGCTGACTCAGATAAGGAAATATTGTGATATCGATGTGAGATCGATGATCTGATTGATGATCTGATGTCAGTGTGATATGAATGATAAGTGCGACACGTCGGCGTCTTCTCTGCATACGGCAGTTTAAACTGCATTTCCTTTTTCCTGTAATATGACTTGAGAGATTTAAACTCCGCACACTGAGCTCTGATCGGTCAGCAGACGGTGCTTTCACAGAGTTGATCTCTTTTCTATAGACGCCGGAGGCGGGCAGCGTAAGATGAAAAACAAAGTTATTTAGCCTTCCCAAACCTGAGCCTCACGCGCCGTCTATGTCTCTACACACATCTCTACACACATCTCTACACACATCTCTACACACATCTCTACACACATCGAACTGCCCGATTACTCCCCCTTTTATTAGTTTTATGAAGGAGATGTCCAGTCACCAAGGCGCATGATGTGTGTGTGTGTGTGTGTGTGTGTGTGTGTGTGTGTGTGTGTGTGTGTGTGTGTGTGTGTGTGTGTGTGTGTGTGTGTGTGTGTGTGTGTGTGTGTGTGTGTGTGTGTGTGTGTGTGTGTGTGTGTGTGTGTGGTGTGTGTGTGTGTGTGTGTGTGTGTGTGTGTGTGTGTGTGTGTGTGTGTGTGTGTGTGTGTGTGTGTGTGTGTGTGTGTGTGTGTGTGTGTGTGCTCTGCTCAGCTCTGTGTCTGTCCGACACCGGCATTTGTTTTCCAATGACCATGAACAGTAATTTACCACACATCTGTTAACTCCATAGGTAGCCTATATGCGGGTGTTCCCAAAATAAATTAGTTTAATCTTAATCTCGATGTAGTGCTAAATGCTGTCGGACGTGCACCGGAACGAACGTCACTATCATAATATCTTCTGAAAACAAATGCCAGTGTCACACACTCACACACACACACACACACACACACACACACACACACACACACACACACACACACACACACACACACACACACACCACACACACACACACACACACACACACACACACTTCATAATGCGCCTTCTCCTTGTTTTCCCATGATTATCCGTAAATCATACAAACAAAACCAAAACTTTGATTTATCTGTTTTCCCGTTTTGGTTTAAAAACTGAATAACGTCGGTTTTTTGGTTTTCCGTTTTTCCGAAAAACCAAAAAACGACACCGGTTCTTTTTTAAACGTTGTTAATATGTTTTGGATGCATATTGTTCTAGTATTTGTTCAGGCTGTTACATACAATGAGCCTCTGTTGCTACCTGCTGGTGAGTAAATATTAAAATCAGTTAAAATTGACAAACGGTCCGCGATGTTTTTTAAATGTATCTGCCGGTGTTATGCCGTAGGTTGAAGCCTTGCCGTGGATTGAAGCCCTGTTCGCGGGGACGCGCAAAGGTGACGTCATCGCCTGTGTTGAGCGTTCGCCGTTTTTTCACCCTTTTCAAAGCTTTTTTCTCTCTTTTGAATGATATATCAGATTAAACAGCAAACGGCTGAATAAATAATGTGCATACAATTAGGAGGAGGCTCGTTTTAAGGACACGTTTCTCAGATCTGTCACAATCTTCGTATTGGAATAAACTTCCGTTTTTGAGTGTATAGTCCCACTCTGTTATATTCCTCCTTCCTACAGAACAGACAATGACAGGATAAGATGTGATTTGTCAATAGTCCTATTTCTTAAAACCTTCTCTGTTGTTTAAGTGTCTGATAACCACGAATAGTAAGCAATGATATAACAGTAATGATATCACATGATCATGTCAGACACTGTGTTATTTTCAATCAAGCCTACAAAATAATGTGTTCAAACTGGCTTCACTCACTTGAATTGCTCCTTTGAATATCATTTGTATATATCCCTACTCAACACATGTTTGTATTGTAATGCCACTCCTATTTTTTTAAATTGTATTTTAAGGTGACATTGAATGCTTTGAAAGGTGCCCTAAAATAAAGTGTATTATTGATCTTATATCTGTGCCTCTATTATATTACATTTCATTTTCTATCACACTATTAATGTTCCTTATTTTAGACTAGGTTAATCCTGGTGTCAATAGGGAAGATCTGCACTGTTCTCTACATAACATTCAGAGCAGGTATTTCTCCTGCCGGATTTGGAACCCCCCCTATATCTTTCTCCAGGATAGTCACAGACTCACCAAAATCACACTGGTGTTTGCTGTCCCCCTCTAGTTTGTGCTCACAAAAGCATTTCACTCTGGGCCCTGCAGGTGAAAAACTAAAGAGGAGGTTCCAAATCCGGCAGATCAGGTGTTGGTGCTGCCGGATTTTGAAGCCCCTCTTTAGTTTTTCACCTGCAAAACTATTGTGAAACTTGTACGTTTTAAACTGTTTTCGGGGGCACGTTGGAAAGCTACTGCTTTCTTTACATCGCACAATAATAACCCACAGGTAAGATGTATTTAAACATAAAGTACGTTCATGCAGTAATGCATTGATTCTTCTTTGACATGTTCTGATATATCGTGCTACAATTGAGTACTATGAAATGTGTGTGTGTCTGTGTGTGTGTACATGTGTTTCTTAAGGTCCTTATCAAACCTGTCCCCATGAGGAAGGGTGTATTAGGGAACACACCTACATGCCTTTCTTCCTTGAGCCACTCTTCTACCTCAATGTGCTGCCAACATGCATCACTATCAAAACCCATATCATTCAGAAAGTGTCCTGCTGTAGAGGAAGATGATTGGTCTTGTAAGAAAATACCCAAAAAGAAAATCATACAGAAAACTAAACATTGATTATCTGAACATGTAAGGATTGATATTTAAGTATTACTCTGTGTGGAAACCACATTGTGTTGAAATATAAAATATAATTAATGATTTGTATAGCATAATAGTCCGTGTATCTACCGTCCAATTGTTTTTCTTTATTAAACACGTAAACGGAAGAGCGTTTGAGAGGCCTTTTTGCTTTTTACCTTACTAAATGGTCTAATGGTCATTGGAGCGAGGGGCGGGGCCTAACTCACGGAAGTGATTTCAAAACAAAAGCGGTGATAATATTATAAACAAAGGGAAACAAAGGGAAACAAGGTGAGATGGAGATGCCGATGGAGATAAGCAGATGGAGTCAGATGTGGGTCAATATTCTAGCGCAAAACAAGCTACTCACGAGCGGAAAATGTGCTTTTACACGCGCATGAAATTATTAAAAAAATTTAAAAAAACTAAATGGGTTGCGAAATATACTTGGGCGGCCGTTAATATACCTGGGCGGCCCGCCCATATTTGTTTACATAAATTGTGATCAAAACGTTTGAGACCCACTGAGATAACTTAGACTAAAGTGAACTATCTAAACACTCAGTCCTTTACCTCACTGAGCTGTAGTTATCAGCCTCTCAGTCTGACTGGAGAGGACTCTCCCTCCACATCATTGTAGAAACATCTTCTTTTATCCGTTAGCGCAACAGAAGCTAAAAACAAGCAGTATTAACCAGTGCATGAAGTAAAGTAAAAATAATCCATTAGAAGTCAAATCCTCATATATCATATTATTGTTTAAAACCTAAAAACACCTCCTAACATAGATGTTCTTAGTAATTGGCTGTGGGTGTCCTAACCTCCTGCTCTATGAAGAATAGGACGTGTATTGTAAACCTGAATTTATACACTATATTTAAAGTAATTCAGCCACTTCAGGGGACCATGGGACTCACATCAGTTAGCATCAGAAGTAAAAAGACAAAAGTGTTTAAAACTACCATTTATCAAAGTATTTTACTTAGAAAAGCTGCAGTGTGACCCACATACTTTAAGAGTCGTATTTACAGAGTCAATGTTACCCAACACAAGATCAAAGGTTCCTGTTGAGCTACACCTCCCTTTTTTGTCCCATCTGCCAAATATTGAAAAATAACCCAATAACCTACATAGATTTATTGTTTTATTCCGGGATGGTGAAACTTTAGAAGATCCAATACTGGACGAATACGTAGATTATATTTCCCACTCATGGATTTAGGCATCCATAGCCGTGGGAACATGTTTCAAATGGGGGGTGCTGTGGGGATGACACCAGGGCTGGTTCTGACCAATTTGCTGCCCCATAGGCAACATTTTAGCTGGCAATGAAAAACCTCTACAAAAGACCAATACACTACAAAAAGAGAAACGTATTGACATGGGGGAGTGTCCAATACTGTCAGTCTCAGGAAGAAAGGCTTTTTAATGCTTATTCAAAATTGCAGAAAAACATGCATTCTTGTACTCAGGAGGGGACATTGACAGAGGATTACATGAAAAGTACACAATAAAGTACTTCATTGTACTTGTGGGAGTTTCACTAGTACTGAGTCCAACAGTGTCAAACTCACAAAGAACTAATGGCAAACAAAAATCATTTCCCCCTCATCAAACTTAACAGAAGTGGCTTGATTTGGTTCTCAGGAGGGGACATTGACAGAGGATTTTTTTTTTAAACAACACACTAGAAGTACTTCATTGTATTGTGGTAGCAGTCAAACTAGTACCGAGTCCAACAGTGTCAGTTTTATTAAGAACTTATGATAACAAATACTTGTATCGCTATCGATCATCAAATATAGCAGGACAAAAAATGAAGAGCATCTGAAATTGAAAAAAACAAACTCGAGAGACGGCTGAGGTGACCGCAGTGCAGAATCGCTGTAGTTTAAATCTCCTAACAATGTTGTCCATTTTAGATTGAGGCCTATTATAAATACAGCACTTAATATCATTCATTTTCTGGGCTCAATATGTGTCTTGGCCGTTTTCGTTGTGATCGCTAAATTCACCTTGTTTATAATATTATCACCGTTCCAAGCACACGAGTGCTTTTGTTTTGAAATCACTTCCTTGAGTTTGGCCCCGCCCCTCGCTCCAATGACCATTAGACCATTTAGTAAGGTAACAAGTAAAAAGCAAAAAGGCCTCTCAGACGCTCTTCCGTTTACTTGTTTAATAAAGAAAAACAATTGGACGGTAGATACACGGATTCATAATAGTCTGAACGAAAAAAAGGAAAAGCTGCAGATAGATGAAAAAGTGCCCACATGAAAGAATAGCGGTGGAATTCTTATTTACTTAAACAAACACACAATTCCCCTTGATCATTTGGCGTCATTGGGACAGTAATTCCCCTTTTCAACATTGTTGGCAGCACATTGAGGAAGAAAGGCGGAACAAGGAAGAACGTTTCAACATAAATAAGACAGGAAGGCAGTGAAGGAGTGGACACACTGCGGGAGACCTCCTTCAGATCACTGCAGCAGAAACATGACCATGAAGGTGAGGACCATTTCACATTTCAAATACTCTGTTATAATTCAAAGTCCTGCATTCAGCTAAATGACCTAAAGTACAGTTGTTGATGAACTTACTTTATAACCTTGTATTCATTGTATAGAAGAGGATAATTGTGATATCTTTTTTATATCTGACCAAAAGTGTTTTTTTCTAGTTCTGAGATTAAAGTCTGAACTTTGACTTTTTGAAAAGAAGAATCACTTTTGGTCCGATGTGAAAAGATGTTTTACATGAGGCCCTGATCCTCTTCTGTATACTTGCTATACATATATATTATAATATCCTTCATATGGTGTGATCAAATATGAGGATAAAATGTACTTTGTTATTTTACCTGTGTGGAAGAGCATGAGAGCCACATGTGCAATTCCTTTTTAGATCTGACAAAAAGTAGGTTTTTTGTTCTGAGATTGAAGTCAGAATTTTGACTTTTTTCCCCCAAATTTATTTTGTGTTCTCAGAATTCCGTTTTTAAAAGTAATCAGATTTTCCCAGAATTCAGTTTTTTACTCAGGATGTGTCAGATTAAAGTCAGAACAACATGTCCTCTGTCCAGCTGGTCTCAGTCGGCCTCGTCCTCCTGGCTCTGCTGTTGGACAGCGGCATGTCTCTCGACCTCCCAATAGACTGCAGCGACATCTACAACAACGACAACCCCAAAACCCAGTGGAGTTTACAACATCTACCCCATCGGATCCACCTCTGCTGTCCAGGTACATCCTCTGAGAGACTTCATCCAAACTATATCTCACTGATCAAATGGATAGGATATGGTTAATGAGAATGTGTGTGTGTGTGTGTGTGTGTGTGTGGTGTGTGTGTGGTGTTGTGTGTGTGTGTGTGTGTGTGTGTGTGGTGTGTGTGTGTGTGTGTGTGTGGTGTGTGTGTGTGTGTGTGTGTGGTGTGTGTGTGTGTGTGTGTGTGTGTGTGTGTGTGTGTGTGTGTGTGTGTTTGTGTGTGTGTGTGTGTGTGTGTGTGTGTGTGTGTGTGTGTGTGTGTGTGTAGGTGTACTGTGACATGGACTCACTCGACGGACGGTGGACGGTGAGTACCTGAACTCCAAAGCTAAATCTGGCCCCCAGTTATCTGTGAACTGAAACCTGGTCAGACAGCAGAGATGAAAAATACGTACAGTATCTTTGTGCAGGATAAACAAGTAAAGTATTTAGTCTAATCTATCAAATCTACAGTTTGATAAATCTCTCCAGAGACTGTTGGGACACTTGAAGTGTGTTAGCTAAACCATGCTAGTCAGGTTAGCTCCTGGATGCATTCAGTGAATGGCAGTGAGAAACCAGAGGCTCCACCTTAGATCTACTGTTGGCTCCTGTTCCCCGTAGAGGCTGGTTAGACTCTGTAATGCTCTTTTTCCATGGACTGGAAATGTCCATTATATTTGCTGAGAGATTTAGTATTTCCCCCAGGTGTTCCAGAGGAGGGTGGACGGCTCCGTGAACTTCTACCGGCCCTGGGATCACTACAAGACGGGCTTTGGTAACGCTGTCGGAGAATACTGGCTCGGTGAGAGATGAAGACGAACCGGAGGTCCTGACTTGATCAAACTCTCGGTTTCCTAGCGTTCATGGTGTCTGTTTGTCTGCAGGTCTGGAGACTCTCTCCCACCTGACTCTGAGGAAGAAGTACGAGCTGCTGGTGGACATGGAGGACTTTGAAGGCGGCAAAGTGTTCGCTCGGTACTCCTCGTTCTCCGTGGACCCCGAGGCCTCCGGGTTCACTTTGCATGTGTCTGGATTCACTGATGGAGGGGCAGGTGAGGAACAGCAGGAAGTGCTTGATGTCTTTCTGATGTTCAGGAGACGCTCTCACACGTAGGACTGGCTTCAGACATCAGAGAGAGATAAGGGGGTAACCACAGCAGATCAGGAACTGTGGCTATATGCCCATGACATTCTTCTGTATATCACACATCTGGAGGTATCCCTTCCTATATCTTTAACAATGAATGATCTGGGCTGTCCTTAGACTAATGACTGATTGACAAAGAGAACATTACCCAAAGGGACCGTGCTGTAGTTCCTTCACAGCCTAATGTTGTTATATATATTCTGGAGATGCATTTCAACTTCAGAAATCATAAAGTGTTGTTAATATGTGGAGATTACTTTCTGCTATATTCCAAAATCACATGGAGAAATCCCATTGGACCAGGGGCCTGCTGCCTTCAGGGACCAACACAGAGATACTTCATCCCTGTGTTAGTTGTATTATAATATTGTGATTATACACTTGTTGTGTTTCTGCAGGAGACTCCATGAGTACTCATAACAGACAGAAGTTCTCCACCTTCGACAAAGACCAGGACTCTTGGACTTCTAACTGTGCCAGAAAATTCCTGGGGGGGTTCTGGTACAACGATTGTCACTTCGCAAATCCCAACGGGGTTTATCGCTGGGGGGCTGATGGCACTATTTTTGCTATAGGAGTGAGCTGGTACACTTGGAAGGGTCACGACTACTCCCTGAAATCCATCAGCATGAAGGTCCGTCCTGTGCAGTAGTTCTGCAGGACAGCAACATGTCCTCAGCTGATATCGATCACATGTAATCACTCATCACTTTAAGATGGAAACAGATCCACACAGTGGGATAATGTCTACGTTTTAAAGTCAAACTGAATCACTATTTGCTTCATGCTGACAATAAATGAAAACAATGAAGCTGATGTCTCCTGGGTCCTTCACTTTGTCTCTGGGCCCTTCTGTCTCTGGGTCCTTCTGTCTCTGGGTCCTTCTGTCTCTGGGTCCTTCTGTCTCTGGGTCCTTCTGTCTCTGTGTCCTTCTGTCTCTGGGTCCTTCTGTCTCTGGGTCCTTCTGTCTCTGGGTCCTTCTGTCTCTGGGTCCTTCCTGGTCTCTGTCTCTGGGTCCTTCTGTCTCTGGGTCCTTCTGTCTCTGGGTCCTTCTGTCTCTGGGTCCTTCTGTCTCTGGGTCCTTCTGTCTCTGGGTCCTTCTGTCTCTGGGTCCTTCTGTCTCTGGGTCCTTCTGTCTCTGGGTCCTTCTGTCTCTGGGTCCTTCTGTCTCTGGGTCTTTCTGTCTCTGGGTCCTCACACTTTGTCTCTGGGTCCTTCTGTCTCTGGGTCCTTCTGTCTCTGGGTCCTCACACTTTCAACAAGTTTTTTCACAGAAATTCACTGTATTATTTTACAGACCTTTCTTGTTTTTCTATATTAAATGTATTTACCATAAAAATACAGTAAATTACTTTTATTAAAAATAAATAAAGGTTTTATTCTATAAATTGGTTTAATGATAAATGTTTACAGGACAATTCCATTGTTGAATTGTCTTGAATGTTAAATGACATTGAATTCTATGTAAAAACACATACAATACACATCATTTTACTGCATGTAAATCTTTTTATAAAACATCATGTAAAATTAAAACAACTTTCTTATTTTTTGCAGTAAAACCTTAAATTGAATTTAACAAAATGTAAAAAAAACTAAAACAACTGTATTCTGTACTGTTGTGGAATAAAAATAAATCGTATTATAAAACATCTCTTAAATGTTAAATACATGTATAAATCTTCATAACATATTTTATATATTGCAAAAATACCTAAAAGTTATTTTGTTTAAATAAAGTAGTTTTCATATAGTATACTTAAGCAATAGCTCACGCCAGGCCGTGTATAGGCTCAGTATATCACAGCTAAGGGGCGTGGACAACCCCCTCTCTTCTTCACCAAGAGGCATTGAGCCGCACTGTTGTAGTCAGCCATCTAATATATTTACCAAGCGGCAAACTGGGGTAGAGCCGGGAAGCCAATACGGAAGTGCCACACACTGCAGTTCATATATTGGCCGATAGGCGATGGCTGCAGAAAGGAGCAATTTCCATAGACCCCCATGTTAAAATGCCCAACTTTACAGCAGAAACAAACATGTTTCTACCCCTGGCTCCATACATTTTATTAGCGATATAGTTAGATTCCACCTTCATGATTATGGATCTGTGAGAGAATTGTTTTCTAACACGACTCTTTTATTTATATTAGGTCTTAAAGTTTGTGCATATATTACGGCGTGGTCACATTGAGTGACAGCTCTGTCAAGTGACTGCCGCTGTTAGCTTCTTGTCTCTCTGCTACCTGCTCCGTGAAGCTACAGGGACTCTGCCTGCTCAGCTCATCCAGCAAACACAACTTGTAGCCGGCCGTGGTTGTTTGTTCTTCATGCTTATATATCGGACTATTGTGACTCGCTCTGCGGTTAAAACAGACGGTGCATGAATGCGGTAAGTGAAATTCGAGTGCTTTATTTATGTGTTAATGATTTTAATCGGCTACGTAATGAATGGTAAGGCTTGGGTTAGTTAGTGGCTAGTGGTAGCTACATCGGTGCTCACGATTGTAATCGTAGCCTCCAAGTTAAAATCATAGACTGTATATCAAGGTTACAACTAAATAGACAAGTGTTAAGTGGGATAATACTGTTGAACAAACGGCTTCTGTTTGAGGTTGATAAAATAAGGTTACATCCTTGTAACTTAGAGATATTTTATTATATAGGTAGAACTGTATGCATCTAAGGTTAATTTAAATTGGCTATGCTCAAGTATGTAGACAAGCTAATGTCGAAGTAGTGTATGCAGAGGTGGGACCAAGTCATTGTTTTGCAAGTCCGAGTCAAGTCTCAAGTCTTTGCGCTCAAGTCCGAGTCAAGTCTCAAGTCATTGTTTTGCAAGTCCAAGTCAAGTCTCAAGTCAGGATGGGCAAGTTCAAGTCAAGTCAAGTCCTAAACTTTGACAAAACGAGTCATAAACAAGTCATTATGTGTTTTTCACCAAATGTAATGACATCGATCAACAGAATAATACTTAATAATCAAATTGCTCTTTATTAGTCACATTAATCATTTAATAATCAATTTTCTCTCTGCTGGTAAAGTAACGTGTGTTTTTCTAATTTAAGGGGGATCAGTAAGGTAAGGCTACCGTGACGGTTTGATTCAGAAGGAGTTTAATGTATAAGATCCCTGATGTTGAGGTAACCAGAATGTTTATTTCCACTGTGTACAACATGTTGTAAGGGACCCACAATCTATCTTTATGCAAGGGATAATGTGCAGCCAGGCGGTCTCTATGGGGAAAAGAACACCTGCATCTAGATCCCTCTGCAGGTGGTACTTTAAGTATATTTTGATGCTAATACTTTTGTACTTTTACTTGTAACATTTTGAATGCAGGACTTTTTATTGTACAGGGTTCCTGCAGGTTTCGCCAACTCAAATTTAAGACTTTTTAACACCTTTTTAAGACCACTTTGAATATAATTTAAGACCTATTTAACGGCAATAAAGTATGAAGGAAAATGTATATAAAGAAGAAATACGTCCCATAATCACTTACAAAGTAAATGTATTCATGTTCAACATAAGAACAGTGACTGAACACAACAGCGTAACAGTACAGAACTGTGTTAGCGTGTTAGACAAAAAGTGTGTGTGTGTGTGTGTGTGTGTGTGTGTGTGTGTGTGTGTGTGTGTGTGTGTGTGTGTGTGTGTGTGTGTGTGTGTGTGTGTGTGTGTGTGTGTGTGTGTGTGTGTGTGTGTGTGTGTGTGTGTGTGTGTGTGTGTGTGTGTGTTAGGGCTGTGCAATTAATCATATTTTAATCGCAATTACGATTTTGGCCTGCCACAATTACGAAAACAACATAATCGGAAAAAACGATTATTTTGCTTTGCTAGGTTGTGACAGTGCACTACAACATATTTGATCTAATGAATTTGTTAGTAATGTATAATTTATTTAATTAATTTTTGTATTGGTTTTTCAGTTGAATTATACGTTCAGGGTAATCAACAGTTAAACAGATACTGTTCAAATTATTATTTGTTTTAAAGTTAAATAAATGGATGTTTTCAAAGTCAATGAATAATCATATTTAATAATCGTGATATTAATTATTGACCAACATAATCTTGATTATTGCCATAATCGAGCAGCCCTAGTGTGTGTGTGTGTGTGTGTGTGTGTGTGTGTGTGTGTGTGTGTGTGTGTGTGTGTGTGTGTGTGTGTGTGTGTGTGTGTGTGTGTGTGTGTGTGTGTGTGTGTGTGTGTGTGTGTGTGTGTGTGTGTGTGTGTGTGTGTGTGTGTGTGTGTGTGTGTGTGTGTGTGTGTGTGTGTGTGTGTGTGTGTGTGTGTGTGTGTGTGTCTGAGAGAGAGTGACAAGAGCTATATTCAGAGCTCTGCTGCCTTGGCTACACTATTTCATCGTTGCTGTTGTATGATTGGTGTTTAGCTACGGTATTTAGCGTCTACAGCACCTCCGCTTTTAGGGTTGACGTAGACCCAAACTTCGCCCGGAGGTCCCCCGGTGTTGTTGCGGGAGCTGCTGCACTAGCTAACACTCCACCAGCTAACGCTGCATTAGCTGCTGCTGCACTAGCTAACGCTACATTAGCAAAACAAACACTAATTTCTTTTGCAAAAGGTGCAGCGGGCTTCAAACACGTTCCCTCCACTGGTTTCAACCAAGCACTAAATTAGATGTTTTCCAACCAAATACGGTTGAACTTACACTTCCCCATATTTATTTGTAAGTAGATTCGAAGATAGGCTACATGAGCTGAAGCTTGGTTGCTAGGTTACTAGCTGGGTGCTCTCCAATAAGGGGCCGGGGGAAACAAAGTTAGTGATTACTGGTTCCATGTTGATTTAATTCAATACAAATTGTTGGGGGGAACTGAAAGGCTGTTACCGCACTGGTTACTTTGCAGCCCGGACATTTCCCCCAAAACACATTTAGACGCTATCGCAACACAGAAGTACCTTTCAAATCCGATAATTTTTAAGACCTCCTGAATCATATTTAAGACCTTTTTAAGACTTGTTATGACTCCGCGGGAACCCTGATTGTAACTTTTTTTTAATTGTCTGAACTTCTCCCACCTCTGACAATAAATCCTGAGTGGTTACCAAAAAAAAACCCTGCTCTGAAGGTTATTTTCATTTTACACATCCTGCACTCAGCTTTGCTTTCTCCAGTATCATTGAAAAGCAGCCGGATGCTGCTTCTTTTTTCGGTTTTCGCTCATTTCTTGACTTTTTCCGACGCGCTTGCATTTCAATCCGGCTCCCCGTCTCCCTGTCGCTCTGTGCAGCTGGCCTGTACCACTACACATGTTGTGCCCCCCACCCTTCTTTCACATAATGGTATGATCCTAGTGTGTCCTCGCATATGATTGGCCGCATGGTGGGCCAGCTAAATAAAGACCCGCCCCTGCCTGCAAGGATTCTCAGCAAGAGTAGGAGCGGCTGAAGATTCTGCTCTCCACGACGGGAGTCTGCTCTTCTAGCGGCAGCTCGCGATCGGCGTGTTGGAGACCTCTGAATTAAAGTAGCAAGTCACCTCAAGTCAGAAGGCTCAAGTCCAAGTCAAGTCCCGAGTCATTGGTGTTCAAGTCCAAGTCGAGTCGCAAGTCTTTTGTGATGTTGTCAAGTCGAGTCTCAAGTCATAAAATGTGTGACTCGAGTCCACACCTCTGAGTGTATGTGAAATCAACCTCACAATAAGATGTGTGTATATTACAATTATTAATGTCATATTTCAAGATGATTACTTAGATATTACAATATGGTTGGTTGAGCTGGAGTTCATTATCGAGCTGACACGTTAACGTCACAGTCATCTGAAGAACGAACCCAAACCTTGAAGTTTTTATTAATTGCATTACCAAATGGGTATGAAATAAACAGTAAGCATTGGTAACACAATTTCCAAAGTTACAGTAAAATAAAAAGGACCCTGACTCGGACAATACACAATCCAACATGTTCAACAGAAGAGAATCAGTTATATTGTTTGTACACATGGTACTTTACATATATATCTGTTTGTTTAAAGTGTCCAGGTGATGCAGACAGGCTGGACCAGAGAGTGAGAGACAGAACTGGACTCCTCACAGCAGTGAACTTCAGCTCAGGTACAAAGACTATTTTTTTCATACTGTACAAAGAATCAAGAAAGATATTGGTTTAAATGAATGAAGTATTGACTTGAATACACTGATATACATTCCATTAAACAATACTAAATACTAGATCACCTACACATCAGTTAAGTTGAGGGTTTTTTCCATGCAAAAAGTTACATTTAGATATTTAGCAATATGACTTTGTCAGCTTTCTAATGTAATGTATTGAAGGCAAAGATATTTAACACATAGTGAGAACTGCTGCTATTTATCTCTCAATATTGTCTGTAAAAAACGTGGTAAAAGTGATTCTTTCAGTGAGGCAACAGAGCAAGCTTCTACAGTTGCACTACGTTTTGATAACAGTTACATATTATTTTGATAATAACATATATTTCAATGTTGATGAACTTCATACTGTTCATTCATAATCTGATTGTCTTTGTAGCTCATTGTTAAAATAAAAAAAAAACATTACAATTACACAATAATGATATCTACAGCCCCTAAACACACAAACACACCGCTTTCATAAATAACACACTTGTTCTGCAATAATATGTTTTATGTTTCCTGTCATTTTTGTTAGGAAAGGACATGCCTGAAAGACACGACATGTTCTCCTTCTCTGAGGGTCAAGAAGAACATCCAAGAGGAACATTAAAAGCTGATGTTATGAGATTTTAAGACCAGTACAGGACATTCACTAAGAAACTACTTTTATTGTAAAAACAGTCAGCTGATCGAATGCAGCTATTTCCACATCTACACTCCATCAGCTGATTATTTCTATTTGCCTCACTTTATGAGCTTCACAACATGTACCTTGTTTTGCAACGTCACAAATAAATGGGGCCAATCTTCAGTCAGATGTGAATGTGTAATCTAACATTTTCAGTAAGAATAATGGACAAAAGGAGAGCAAATACAAATACAATTTATTGAAATGTGAACCAAAAGCACATATGGACAGAAGGTGTAAACCTATTAAATGTATAAGTAAGCACATTTAGTCAAATAAAGTGACAGACTAGGCCTGTGCAGTTGGTATCAGCTGTGCCCAGCATGGGCTCCTCCATCAGGCCTGGTCCTCCTCGCAGAGGAAAGACCCTCAGTCCTCTCCAAACCAACAGACAGGACGTCCATCACACGGAGGTTTCTCCCTGAAGTCTCTGCAGCTCTCTGGACACCACGCTGTCTCAATCCGTCCACACTGAATATGAGAGGGGGGAAATGAAAATAATAAATGCTTTAGACAATAAGAAACATAAAGTTGACTGTTGAGTTGCTCAGTTTTGTTAGATTGTCAATACTATTACTGTATAACTAATATCTCAGGTTAAGAGGCACATTCAAATACAGATTGGTCTTTAAATACATTTTATCTTTTGAATTGTTTGTCTAAAGTCAAGGATCTAGAACTGGTACTTAGTTTTAATGATAGTCTGGTTATTATGCTGTTTGGAGGAGGCCTCACAGGTAAGAGCGCTAACTAGCTACCATCACATGTACCTTAGCTTGACTTAAATGTATTAAACGTATAGTTAAGTGATATCAAAATATAAATAACTAATGTCATGCAAACATATTAATATTTGCTTGATTCCAGTGTTGAATTTAGCACAATTGCATACAAACGTTAAGGGGTTTTAAGATTCTGAAGTATTATGCTAAAAACTCAATAACTTAGATTATTATTTATAGTTTCATGTCCGCTTACCTTAGAAACGTAAAATGTGACGGCAGCGTGCAGATGGGGAGCATGTTAGCTTAGCTTGGTAGCTTCAGCTAGCTCTGGAACTTTCAGCTCGGTGGCAGGAGGTCCCGCCTCGGTTCCGCCTCTTTGCCCTTATTTGGAGAAGGCGGGAGTTGAACTCTAACGTCACTGTTGAGCCGTTAGTGGCCGACTCCGCCTACTAAGGGCTTCACGGCAACTCTGCAGAATCCTATGGGTGACGTCACGGACCCTACGTCCATTTAAATATACAGTCTATGATATTTACTAAAGCATATTAACAAGTTGGACTGTTTACAACATTTTGAACCCTTTGTTCACCATGTATTCATTTCTTTCTCTCTTTACTTCTCTAATGCTTAATTTTTTATTTCTTATTGTTGTTATTGTAATGTTTTTTTAAATTCTTAAACACAAACTGAATTAGAACCATCTAACAGTAAACCAACAAGCACAAAACTATACAACAATAAAATACAACAGTGCCTTCAGTCTTCCAGTGCTGATTTATCTGGTTTCACCTCCTTTATCCTGACGTCTCTGGATTCTCTGTAATACACACAAACATAAATGCTCAAGTTTGACACCTTAATTTAACCTCATGGAGAAATACATAATGATTTGATTCAGAAGGAGACTTTGACAGTCTCAATTGATTGAGACTGCTCCAAAAGCTGATGTAAGTGAAGCTTTTGCAGTATGAGTACACAGCACAACTATGTCATCCCCATGCTCTCCACTGTCTAAAGCTTTATTGTGTTCTCAGACGGATGATACTGTGGTGTGATGCCTCGGTTAACACCTCTGGGAGCAGCCAGAGGGGGACCCTGCTGACTACAAGGCCATCTGCATTATCTCTGCCGAATTGCCCACTTCAAGGAGGATGGCATCATCCTTAAGATGTTTATTCCTAACATATCATTGAATTTAAAAACTCTTCTTTAAATGATGTGTGTGTGTCTCTGTATTCCTGATGACACACTGAGAGAATGAGCTCATAGGGCTGCTGATCACCATAAGCTAAACAGTCTGTATATTGCATTACATTGTATAATGTAAGCTTCGTTGATACTTTGCCTGCGGGAATACGAAAAAAATAGTTAGATATACTGAATATTATTTGATCTATTCCACCACTTAATCCCAAATAATGTAGAGGTGTGTTGTAGGCAGTGTTGGGCAAGTTACTTAAAAAAAGTAACTAGTAATAGTTATAGTTACTGCTCTCTAAAAGTAACTAGTTACTTTACTTTAAAAATAATAAAAATACAAGTTTTCGTGTTGTTGACTAGTTCTCTGAAGGCAACAGACTCGACCGTTGCGATGGGCAGCATGTCCTCAACAACATACCTGGCAATCAATCTGTTTAATTGACTCTGGGTGACATGTGGCGATTTAAAAAAAATCGTTTTTGGCTGTTTAGATGGTGTTGCTCCATCTGGGTCACTGTCGGTGGTTGAGACGGTGGGGTCTTTGCGACTAGTTTTATAGCCCCATGTACATTAGTTCGGTGCTTCAGGAGATTGGCATTGCTGTTTTTCGATGTGGACAATGCTTTCTGTCCTGCACACAGTTTACATTTGACCATAATATTTGTTGCGTCCTTTATCCCCACAAATTGAAAATAGTGGTTATATCTCCAATTTGTAAATGCGCTGCTGCTCTCGCTGATACTTGCATCTGCCATAGTGTGTGTGTGTGCTGGTGGTGGGTGTTGCCGTGTATGTGTGTGTGTTAGCAAGTATTTTTGTGTCTGTGTATTTTCCCCATAAGGCAAGACCCACCCAACTCTGTCTCTGATTGGCTTACCCTGAAATGTTACCCCGCATTAACCAATCATCATTCCTCTCTGGTTACTTTCACTTTTCCATGGTGCTGTGAGAGGACATCGCTGTATTCGCCTGTAAGCCACATCCACAGGGAGATTTGGTTCAGTTCCATCACATAATGTAACGCAGTAACGCACCCATTTAAATCACAGTAACTATAACGGTGTTACTGAATGGGAATAGGTAACTAGTAGCGTTATTAGTTACCGCAAAAGGTAGTTGTGTTACAGTAACGCGTTAGTCCCAACACTCGTTGTCGGTGCCTTAAATAACCCCTTATTTTATAGTGAGATGTATTTTTATGTTCATATAATAGTGATTTCAATGCCACCCCAATCACTGGTTCCACCCTGGCCACCCCACTGAAAATTTCCTGGCTCTGCCACTGGGGAGGCGCGGTCTCGTTCTTTCCTATGAGAGCTGCTCATTGGCTCATGAGGACAAAATGGCCCAACTTTCGAGAGAGCAAACGTCACAGATTACCCAGCATGCCTGGCTGTCAGAGCAGAAGAACCCGTATGTGTGCTCACAGAGCATGCGCTCCTTAAGCCCCGCCTCCTGTCATTAAGCCCCGCCCCCAGGCCCCCCACTCTCGGCTCAGTAGAATGAATGGAGAGAGAACATAAATCTAGACTCGGCTTTTAGTGCATTTTACAACTTTAAGGACTGTTAAGTATTACTTTGTAATAGCACCCTTACTCCATGTTTAATAGTACTTCCAGGGTTCGAGTTATGAGTTATGTGGGAGCCAATGGGAGCTGAGCTCCCATAAAGGCCGCTACACACCAACCTGAGACCAAAGAACGCGTCTCGACTTTTACGTCGGCTACGTCGCCCGCCTACGCCGCCTGCCTACGCCGCCCGCCTACGAACACACTGCAAATACTTCAGTCAACGAGTGTCAATAACTCTCCTTACCAGCAGGCGGCGTTAGCGTGTATTCGTCATTCAAAAGAGGCAACAACCGGAAGACAGACTATACACCGAGAGAAGAAGAACAGACTGCGTGATATAAACAAACAACAAATAGCAACTGGGTTCCATTTTCACTCTCTCTCGTCGATCGAAAACATGTAAACATAAAAAATAAACTCTTGCGTCCGGGTGAGATGAAAATGAAAAAGATCAGCCGTCTGTGTGTGCCTTCTTAATCGTTTGTTTTGGTCCCTCACTCTGGTGCAGGTCAGAACGATGTTTATTGAAAGTTTACATCACCAAGGTTTAATTACTGAGTGAATGGTTGTTGAGCATCTGCCTGGCTGTTCATTGGCTGTGATATACTGAGCCTATACACGGCCTGGCGTGAGCTATTGCTTAAGTATACTATATGAAAACTACTTTATTTAAACAAAATAACTTTTAGGTATTTTTGCAATATATAAAATATGTTGTGAAGATTTATACATGTATTTAACATTTAAGAGATGTTTTATAATAAGATTTATTTGTATTCCACAACAGTACAGAATACAGTTGTTTTAGTTTTTTTTTACATTTTGTTAAATTAAATTTAAGGTTTTACTGCAAAAAATAAGAAAGTTGTTTTAATTTTACATGATGTTTTATCAAAAGATTTACATGCAGTAAAATTATGTGTATTTTATGTGTTTTTACATAGAATTCAATGTCATTTAACATTCAAGACAATTCAACAATGGAATTGTCCTGTAAACATTTATCATTAAACCAATTTATAGAATAAAACCTTTATTTATTTTTAATAAAAGTAATTTACTGTATTTTTATGGTAAATGCATTTAATATAGAAAAACAAGAAAGGTCTGTAAAATAATACAGTGAATTTCTGTGAAAAAACTTGTTGAAAGTGTGAGGACCCAGAGACAGAAGGACCCAGAGACAGAAGGACCCAGAGAGAGAAGGACCCAGAGACAGAAGGACCCAGAGACAGAAGGACCCAGAGACAGAAGGACCCAGAGACAGAATGACCCAGAGACAGAATGACCCAGGAGACAAAGGGAAGGACCCAGAGACAGAAGGACCCAGAGACAGAATAACCCAGAGACAAAGGGAAGGACCCAGAGACAGAAGGACCCAGAGACAGAAGCACCCAGAGACAGAAGGACCCAAAGACAGAAGGACCCAGAGACAGAAGGACCCAGAGACAGAAGGACCCAGAGACAGAAGGACCCAGAGACAGAATGACCCAGGAGACAAAGGGAAGGACCCAGAGACAGAAGGACCCAGAGACAGAAGCACCCAGGAGACAAAGGGAAGGACCCAGGAGACATCAGCTTCATTGTTTTCATTTATTGTCAGCATGAAGCAAATAGTGATTCAGTTTGACTTTAAAACGTAGACATTATCCCACTGTGTGGATCTGTTTCCATCTTAAAGTGATGAGTGATTACATGTGATCGATATCAGCTGAGGACATGTTGCTGTCCTGCAGAACTACTGCACAGGACGGACCTTCATGCTGATGGATTTCAGGGAGTAGCTATTACCCTTCCAAGTGTACCAGCTCACTTCTTTATTTGTATTAGTGCTATCAGCCCCCCAAAGATAAACCGCGTTGGGATTTGCGTATTCACAATTAGTGTACCAGAACCCCCCCAGGTGTGTTCTGGCACAGTTAGAAGAAGAAGAGTCCTGGTCTTTGTCGAAGGTGGAGAACTTCTGTCCGTTATGATAACTCAGGGAGTCTCCTGCAGAAACACAACAAGTGTATAATCAGAATATTATAATACAACTAACACAGGGATGAAGTATCTCTGTGTTGGTCCCTGAAGGCAGCAGGCCCCTGGTCCAATGGGATTTCTCCATGTGATTTTGGAATATAGCAGAAAGTAATCTCCACATATTAACAACACTTTATGATTTCTGAAGTTGAAATGCATCTCCAGAATATATATAACAACATTAGGCTGTGAAGGAACTACAGCACGGTCCCTTTGGGTAATGTTCTCTTTGTCAATCAGTTATTAGCCTAAGGACAGCCCAGATCATTCATTGTTAAAGATATAGGAAGGGATACCTCCAGATGTGTGATATACAGAAGAATGTCATGGGCATATAGCCACAGTTCCTGATCTGCAGTGGTTACCCCCTTATCTCTCTCTGATGTCTGAAGCCAGTCCTATGTGTGAGAGCGTCTCCTGAACATCAGAAAGACATCAAGCACTTCCTGCTGTTCCTCACCTGCCCCTCCATCAGTGAATCCAGACACATGCAAAGTGAACCCGAAGGACTCGGGGTCCACGGAGAACGAGGAGTACCGAGCGAACACTTTGTTGCCTTCAAAGTCCTCCATGTCCACCAGCAGCTCGTACTTCTTCCTCAGAGTCAGGTGGGAGAGAGTGTCCAGACCTGCAGACAAACAGACACCATGAACGCTAGGGAACCGAGAGTTTGATCAAGTCAGGACCTCCGGTTCGTCTTCATCTCTCACCGAGCCAGTATTCTCCGACAGCGTTACCAAAGCCCGTCTTGTAGTGATCCCAGGGCCGGTAGAAGTTCACGGAGCCGTCCACCCTCCTCTGGAACACCTGGGGGAAATACTAAATCTCTCAGCAAATATAATGGGCATTTCCAGTCCATGGAAAAAGAGCATAACAGAGTCTAACCAGCCTCTACGGGGAACAGGAGCCAACAGTAGATCTAAGGTGGAGCCTCTGGTTTCTCACTGCCATTCACTGAATGCATCCAGGAGCTAACCTGACTAGCATGGTTTAGCTAACACACTTCAAGTGTCCCAACAGTCTCTGGAGAGATTTATCAAACTGTAGATTTGATAGATTAGACTAAATACTTTACTTGTTTATCCTGCACAAAGATACTGTACGTATTTTTCATCTCTGCTGTCTGACCAGGTTTCAGTTCACAGATAACTGGGGGCCAGATTTAGCTTTGGAGTTCAGGTACTCACCGTCCACCGTCCGTCGAGTGAGTCCATGTCACAGTACACCTACACACACACACACACACACACACACACACGCACACACACACACACACACACACACACACACACACACACACACACACACACAGACACACACACACACACACACTCTCATTAACATATCCTATCCATTTGATCAGTGAGATATAGTGTTGGATGAAGTCTCTCAGAGGATGTACCTGGACAGCAGAGGTGGATCCGATGGGGTAGATGGTGTAAACTCCACTCGGTCGGGTTTTGTCGTTGTTGTAGATGTCGCTGCAGTCCATTGGGAGGACGAGAGACATGCCGCTGTCCAGCAGCAGAGCCAGGAGGACGAGGCCGACTGAGACCAGCTGGACAGAGGACATGTTGAGTCAAAAATTCATTTCTGAGACAAATAACTGAATTCTGACTTTGATCTCAGAACTAAAAAACCCCACTGATGGTCGGATCTAAAACAAAATGCACATATGGCTCGAATCCTCTTCCACACAGTTGAGGTAAGAACGTACATTTTATCCTCATATGTAATCACACCATATGATGAATATTATAATATATATATATATAGCAAGTATACAGAAGAGGATCAGGGCCTCATGTAAAACATCTTTTCACATCGGACCAAAAGTGATTCTTCTTTTCAAAAAGTCAAAGTTCAGACTTTAATCTCAGAACTAGAAAAAAACACTTTTGGTCAGATATAAAAAAGATATCACAATTATCCTCTTCTATACAATGAATACAAGGTTATAAAGTAAGTTCATCAACAACTGTACTTTAGGTCATTTAGCTGAATGCAGGACTTTGAATTATAACAGAGTATTTGAAATGTGAAATGGTCCTCACCTTCATGGTCATGTTTCTGCTGCAGTGATCTGAAGGAGGTCTCCCGCAGTGTGTCCACTCTGCCTTCCTGTCTTCTTTATGTTGCACACATCACTGAGCAGCTGCTGTTTCTCACCGATAAAACATTTTGATAAGCAGGTGGAAAAAGGTGTCCTTGAGCGAGTGTGTGAAATACACCACATTGTTGGCAGCCAAATCTGACACGTAACCACATGTTGGGGACATGACTCCAAAGAAAGAGGCAGCTTTGTTCACTTTGAACTGATGACCTAGTTTAGGGTCAGTGGATGCCAGGAGGACGGCTGACACCAAAGTCTGATAAACTGAGAACATGCCCGATGTGTTCAGCCTCCCTTCCATCAACATCAAGGAACCTGGGTGTCGGAGCCGAAATGCTGCTGAGCCTGAGTTTCAGAATCAGAATAACTTTATTAGTGCCACACAGGGGACATTCCCATTGTTACAGCAGAAAAGAGCCAAAGACAGCTTAATGTTACCTAAAGCATGCATTCAAAAAAAGTTACACAATTTACAAAATACACATCCTGTAGCAGTTCTGAGGATTTATTATTTATATTATTATTATTTGTTTACGTTGCTTTTATTTGTATTTGTTGAGCCCTTCTGGCAAGCGTCACATGGTCGTGGTTTGTGTTTATATGTCCCCTGTTACATGTCGGGGGGCGGATGACAGAGGGTGAGCTTGCGCTGACATTTTTTCTGTTGACCGTTTTGGTTCTTCTAAGTTATTCTGTGTTTGATTTTGTTTATTAAATATCTTCAACCTTTCGAACTTCAGTTTGGACTTCCTCATTGAAACGCGTCGCAGCACAAAGTCAAGCTTACCCTCTCGGCCACTCAAATGGAAATGTGAATTGAGCCGCCAGAATGCTGGGCGTTACGCTGGAAGACCAGCTTCACTGCTAACATCGCTGCTGAGGTGGAGACTCCACACTTAATCACCTTCTGGTAAGAAGACAAGAAATATACAAGCGTAGACCAAAGTTGTGTTATTTAATAAAGAGTTATAGCATTTAACAGAATTAATATATTTCCAGCTGGAAGGCCAGATAACCTGGACGTGGTGTGCTAAAGAAATCTGAACCTCCATCAAAGAAATGACAAGTCTTTAAGGGAAGAGAGTAAAAGAAGGGAAGGGGAACAGCCAATGAAACTCTTGAAGATTGGCGGCTACACCGGGGTTAAGGGATGATCATTCGCCCGACACCGGTCACACCTTCTGTCTTTTGAATGAGAACAAGAGGAAAACAAAAGGAAGCCAGTCTGTGTTGAAGGTGTGAAGAAGCTTGGGAGTGATGTCCGTAGCTTACATCAAACTGAAACTGTGGGAAAAACCCATGGAAGAAAGTAAGTTACTGTGTCACGTATATATTTATATATAATTCAATGAGACTTAGATGCATTTCTCTGATCACTGCTGCATCCCGATCCTGCAGATACACACTCTCACATCAGGAGGAAACATCATCACTGACCCAACGCAGGTCCTGGTCCTGCTCAGTTCTTCTCTGTACCTCCTGGTCTACTCACCAGTGGTGATCCGCCAGGGCTTTCAAGTATTCAGAGAATACCCTGAAACACACAATACATCGATTTAATTATATAAATGACAATGTTGTTGATCTGTAATATTACAGTGTTACGTTTGTCTTTCTCGGTCCATGCTCTACGCATTGAGTGGTTTTGAGTTAGAAAAAAGCAACCAATCAGATCTTATTCTGGGTCTCTGGGTAGAATATCCTTCACCAAGGTATTCTACATCCTTGATAGAATGCCCTGGCCGTTGCACTGAGTGAGAGCGTTTGGCATGACAGTTTGATCAACATGACATTTTATCCAAAGCGACTCACATACTCAATACTGAGGGCAATCCCCACAGGAGCACTTTGGGGTGAAGTGTCTCAGGGACACAAGGACATGCTGACTGCAGTGGGGTTTGAACCTGTGACCATCTGATCCAAACACCAAGGCACTATCCACTGCACCACACGCCTCCCTATTTTATATTGATTTGTAGCCAATGATCGTGTTCTTTCAGAGTTCCCCTCGGTTCCAGGTGCTCTAGAAGGCCCGCTAGTTCCCTGGAGAGAGACAGAGGATCCAGAGAAATACCAGGAAGCAATTCATTTGTTTTATTGTTTTTAACTATGAAATAGCAACAGGTGAAGATGATGTTGTTGCGGAATTGTTGTCAGTACCTTTTACAAGACGACAATTCAGTGAAAAGACGAACATTATAACGGTGTGTGTGTGTGTGTGTGTGTGTCTACAGAAGGTCCACTTCAGTCAGACAACTCACGTGTTTCTTTAACATGTTCATTAGAAGCAGCATATAGTTTGGCGTCTAGGCTCGGGCCTCATCGCTCCACAGATACACACAGCACGATGAGTGATGATTAGATAACTACCCCCCGAGCCTACAGGTGGAAGCTGGGGTGGAAGCTGGGGTGGAAGCTGGGGTGGAAGCTGGGTGGTGGGGGGGCAGCAAGCAGCAGTGACGTAGAAGTAGCTGCAGCAAGCAATGCATAGAGAGAGATCTGCAGGTTAAATAGAGCGGCGTATTAAGGAAGCTCTGATTGGTTGGCTGTAGAGTGGCAAGGTGAATGCAGCAGAAGTGCTCGAGTTGACTGCCTGAACTAGCTCGCAGGCTTCGCCCCATTTGTGATAGACACGGTTCACCACTGCTACTTACAAAACCCCTCCCTCTACAGCCGATTCTGAAAGCTGCAGCCCGACTGGTCTTCAACCTCCCCAGTTCTCCCACTACACCCCTCCACTGGCTACGATCTGCTGCTTCCCACAGCCAGGCCTTAGTTAAACCATATACCCCAGCATGTGCTTCCCCCTTCCCCTCTCACTCCCATTGCTCCCCGGGCACTGTGCAATAGCTGCCCACTGCTCCTAGTGCTAGACTCCTGGTGCTAGACTCAGGGCACTAGACTCCTGGTTCTAGACTCATGGTACTAGACTCCTGGTTCTAGACTCCTGGTGCTAGACTCCTGGTGCTAGACTCCTGGTGCTAGACTCCTAGTTCTAGACTCCTAGTGCTAGTCTCCTAGTGCTAGACTCCTAGTGCTAGACTCCTAGTGCTAGACTCCTGGTTCTAGCCTCCTGGTGCTAGACTCCTAGTGCTAGACTCTGTAGAGTTATATTTGTATTTATTCATGTTAGCAAACTATGGATAAGCTTAAAATGGGAATAATTTGGGTAAAACTGTGAGCTGCATTTGGGGCCTGTTGACATGTGTTTTTGAGGACAAAGGAAGATGGGGAAGGTGAGAGCATGTCCTGATTTGCATTCAACTTAGAACAAGCTACAGTGGTTGTGATATTAAGAGAGGTCCCTTGGGTTTCTCTGGTGCTTATCAACAGTAGCAGTTAAGTGAATACTGTTCAAACAATACCTGTGTTTGTGTTTTATATTGATTTCTCTGTTTTATCCTTTCATAAATGTAAGGACTACAAATGGCTATAACATTCTGGGCTGGTTGGAGTAAACAGGGTTTTATTGCTCTGTGGGGGAGGTGTAGGTATGCAGGCCTTGAGACTTTTGGTTGTAAGGTGAGCCTGTTTGGTTTCCTGCTGGCCAGCGTTGCGTCTCCCAATGAGATGACCTGAAAAGATGACCAGCTGACCTAACACCAAACCCCTCCTTCTTACTCTGGTATATATCCGGTGGATCCCTGGCGTTCGGCCTCTTCTTCACATGCTGCCCTCGGGTGAAAGTAGCTCTGCAGTATGCGAACCAGTGCAGGAGTAAGCCGGCATTACTCCTTAAGCATTACAATATAACTGTAATATATCATGTTGTATTGTAATGATTGTATTGCATTGTCATATTGCCATTAAAGTAGATTATTGTTAACGGTTACTTTGTAAATATGGATTCCTTCCTGTATTATAACCATCTTCATAGGAACGCGCGGAGATTTGAAAAGCGGACCAGATATCCCTTTTAATCTCCAACAACTCCTAGTGCTAGACTCCTGGTTCTAGCCTCCTGGTGCTAGACTCCTGGTGCAAGACTCCTAGTGCTAGACTCCTAGTGCTAGTCTCCTAGTGCTAGTCTCCTAGTGCTAGACTCCTAGTGCTAGACTCCTGGTTCTAGCCTCCTGGTGCTAGACTCCTGGTGCAAGACTCCTAGTGCTAGACTCCTAGTGCTAGACTCCTGGTTCTAGCCTCCTGGTACTAGACTCCTGGTGCTAGACTCCTGGTGCTAGGATGGGTTAAAAGCAGAGAACACATGTCACTGTGTGCTGTGTGCTCTGCATGTGAGACTATTACAGAGGGTTTCATCCCTCCAATTCTGATTGGTGGAATGAGCTCCTATTGACATTAGAAACTCTGGGTAACCTCCATCGCAAACTGAAAACCCATCTATTTCAACTGTACCTTAACAATTACATTCCACTTTGTAGAGTTAATGTAGGCCTTTATCTGATTCACTAGAACTAACTATGGTATGAGTAGCTTGTAGTGAATATATCTGCACTTTCCTTGTTGTGAGGACATGATTCTTTATGGTTTTTGCACTTATTGTAAGTCACTTTGGATAAAAGCGTCAGCCTAAAAATCCTATTTGGGGTTGGCAGGTACCGGCACTACAGTTACGTAGATCAGAAAGAATTAATATCATTAAATGTAAATACTGGCAGAGCTCACTCTTTTACAACATGAAACACACCAGCATATATATTACAAAAGCATTTATTTAAATGAGAAACGATCCCAGTTACATGAAGCATTACTGAACTGGTTCCATTCGTATCCTGCGTGTCTGTAAGGCTGGGTAAAGGTCAGGTGATCGCACAGGAAGTGGATCGTGCTGAGTAAGAATACGGTGAAGTCCCAACACAGTTCTTTAATTTAACAATCAATATTTATTCCATGAAAACTGATAAACCTGCTCTTTAAATCACCTCTAACTTTTACACATTATACATTACATATTTATATTGTGGTATTGGAAATATCATAACTTTAGTAATTTTATTTGCCACTTTTTGTCCGTTTTATGTCATTTTTTTGTCTTTTTCCGAGTTTGGAATCTTTTAAAGATGCTTTATATAAGTGCTGCTTGTTTTATATTTTGATCTGTAAGTCATGAAACCACTTTGTGATTGAGTTTGAGGAGCGCTTTATTAAAGGGGACCTATCATGCTATATTTGAACAATATATTGTAGGGCCATACCTATACAAAGTATATAAATATAGTTTTTTTTTTCAAAACACCAAAAAGATCCTGCATTTTAGCCATGCCTCATTTCACTCTATTTGCTCTTTCCAGCGCTGTTTTCACAAGGGCTGATTCTGTGAGCTGCAACTGACCACGCCCCCCTGTAGCTGACCACGCCCCCCTGCAGGAGAGGGGAGCGTGCTCTGATCAGCTGCTGGGCTCTCAGAAGAAGCGGAGGAAAAGAGAACTCCGTACTCCGTGTTTTTATTCTTATATGATTATATCGAGTCATTACTCATTTGTTTTAAAGCTCAATAAATAACAAAGAAGACATTTGACCGGCACTTTTCTAATTTTGTCCGGAAGATTTAAACTTTAACGGACATGTTGACCGGCGAAAGAAAACTGAAACTCTGCCGCACGGTCCCTTCGTTCCTTGGAAGAGGCGGAGAGGTGGGTGTATTTCATAGATATATATAAACACCAGATGACTCACCCACGCTGCTGGCCAATGGAGACCGACGTTGCCTCATGGCGGCCATCTTGCCACAGGCAGCTCGCTCACTCATAACATTATGTCTACGGTGCTCTATTGAAATTGCCGTAGATTGCTCAATTTTCAACCAATTTTCAAACGGTTTGGTTTGTTATAAACATCAAAGATGTAGTTATGATACTGCATACTTATAATTATAATCATTAACTTTTTTTTTTCAACATGTGTTGTTGTTTCCTGTATCATAGCCATGCTAATAACGTTTATAATAAACCAAACCGTTTGTAAATTAGTCAAGATTTCAGCGAGTTGAGAGCATTTCTGTGCAGATCCCTCACCTCACAACAGCTGTAGCAGTAGCTGTTGACTGTGGCAAGATGGCCGCCGGTGAGCTACGCTGGCGACTCCCCCTTCAGCCATCTAGTGTTTATATCTATCTATGGGTGTTTGTCATCTGCTGGTGGACTAACCTGAGAGAATTACAGTGCTTGCCTCGACGGGGAGGGATTGCATTGAATTACAGCGGGGAGCAAACGCTTGCCTCGGGGAGGGAGAGAAAGAGCCACAGCGGAGGAATAAAACAGAAGGGCAACCATGTAAACATGCAAGGGAAGTCTTTCTTCGCTGCTTTTGTGGCAGACTACAGCGCCACTTACAGGCCTGGCATATGTACTACAGCGGTCTCCAGCGCTTTCGAGCGGCAATGCCGGCCGTGGCTCAACCTCTCATTCCCCTGATAGGTGGAGAGTTGACCAATAGCCGTAGCGCCACCGTCCTGACATCAGGACGGTGTTCAAATCTGGATCAGTCTGTAATCAGATCCGTTGCAGCCCCTTTTTTTTAGAGATTTGGGTATGGAGGAAAATAGAGAGGGTTGTGTTTTCTGACACTTGGTGAGTTCCCTGACACACCGGGGACACATGTTCATGTATAAAAGACGTACACAAGTGCATTTTGCATGATAGGTCCCCTTTAAGTATAAATGTGATGAAGATGGTTGATACGGTCTGATGCCCTCTAACACACAGAAGGTGGACCCTTGAGAGTGTGTTTCCGAGCTCTGATGGAAAACAGCCTGATAAGGGTTATTAGGATTTATTATCTGAGATGTTTGGGACCTTCGGACTGTTATCAGTCAGTAGCCACACCTGAGATCAGAATCACACACACACACACAACACACACCACACACACACACACACACACACACACACACACACACCACACACACACACAGACAGACAGACAGGACAGACAGACAGACAGGACAGACAGACAGACAGACAGACAGACAGACAGACAGACAGACAGACAGACAGACAGACAGACAGACAGACAGACAGACAGACAGACAGACAGACAGACAGACAGACAGACAGACACGCACACAGATACACACACACACACACACACAGACAGACAGACACACACACACACACAGACAGACAGACAGACAGACAGACAGACAGACAGACAGACAGACAGACAGACACACACACACACACACAGACACACAAGACAGACAGACAGACACACACACAGACACATACACACACACACACACACACACTTTCTCTGCTGCTCTGAAGGTAAGTCGCGTTGTTTTTACCGGTTTATAATAAGCGTTACAGAACAGACTCTGCTGTGATAATGGAGATCTCCGGAGCTGTAGGGTTTAGCTGCAGACGGACTCTTCCACAGAGTCACGTATTGGAAAATCATACAAAATACCTGTTGATGATATTTTGTGTACATTTATTTAGTTCATATTATGAATGTGAATCATCAGATGGATTTATAATTCATTTATGTAACAGGAAGGGTTTTGATTTCTTATGAATACTTATAATTAATGACATTGTTATTGTCTTCTTTATTTATTCTCTGAATGTGTTTTATATTTTTTGGAATCTCTTTTCTTTTTTATTGTCAGTTTGCTCTTGAAATGTGTGTTTGCTGTTATCGACGCGCTCCATGAATAAAGTTTATTCTTCTTTTGATTATTGTTATAAATGCTTTTATAACCTCACAAGTTGTCTGTGCTGACTCTCTAAATGATCTGTCAGATAATGAAGTGATGAACCTCAGAACTTTACTACAGTTCATGTCGTTCCCCTGAAGTCTTGACCATCGAGCAGACGTTGTTTGTTGTAGAAAGTGTTTCCGTTGGACAGACGTCATGACGCGCAGAGTCTCAGCTCTGGAGGCGACGCTCGCCGTCCTCTTCGTCTCATGACGGTCGTGAGCGTCACGCTGATCACACTGATGGCCACCGGGAAAGCACACACAGGTGAGAAACACACACACACACATGTACACACATTATATTTAACCATAAACTTTTAGTAGCTACCATGTGGGGACCTGACGTTGGTCCCCATAAAGTCAGTGGGTCCTCACAAACACCCATTTTTGAGTTTTGTCCTTTTTAAAAAAAATGTAAATGTTTTTTGTGTTCCTCTTATTAACAATTTAAACGGTTACAAAAAAGTTGTATTTGTTATATAAAATATTGTATTTATATTACCTTTTATATTTTAAAAACCACTACAGTATGATTTATTGTGAATTAAACAGTAAACGTACACAGGACCCGTCTGCCTAGCCCTCGTCTTTGGGCTTTAGGAAAAGAGATATACAAATCCAATGTGAAACAGAAACCAGCATGTTGGTTTGATTCTGCCTCAAATACTTTGGATTTGTGGATTCATCCGCTGCTGAAAATAGTCCCCAGCAAATGCATGAATCCCTCCTGATGTTTGATAAAGTCAAAAATAACTGGCTCCTAGCTTTAGGAAGTTGCTGTCGCAAAACTAAAGACATTATCAGTCGACTCACACACACACAAATATATTGAGGTTATTGGCCACATTATTAAAAATAAGGCGTTCATCATTAAGAATGAATTGATCACAAATCCATAATTTAAATCTTTTAAAAAGTAAGATTAAATAAAAAGTCCTTATCTTCGAGATTATTAAACATATCTGTTTTAAAATGGCAAAATCTAAACTCTATTCCTAAAATGTCTTACTTTATTCTCAAGATTTCCACTCTGGAAATACATTAAAATCTTCCACCTCTTATTGTTTTCCTCATTGTTTCTGGCCAGCGTACGATTCTGGAGAAATCACACTTTAAAACTATCTTTCAACAATCTGGAAAACAATCCACAAAATACTCAGATTGTTCATTTGCAGAAAGCAGAAAATAATAGTTGAAATACCTTCAAAGCTTCTCTGTTGTTCCCTCAGGGTCCGGAATCCTTCCTGATCGGACTGGGTCGGGCCGACTGCACAGGACCTCCAGCCGACATCCCTCTGGTCAGTAGAGACCATAGCAACCAGCACTCAGTTAGAGACCATAGCAACCAGCACTCAGTTAGAGGACCATAGCAACCCAGCACTCAGTTAGAGACCATAGCAACCAGCACTCAGTTAGAGACCATAGCAACCAGCACTCAGTTAGAGAGCATAGCAAACCAGCACTCAGTTAGAGACCATAGCAACCAGCACTCAGTTAGAGACCATAGCAACCAGCACTCAGTTAGAGACCATAGCAACCAGCACTCAGTTAGAGACCATAGCAAACCAGCACTCAGTTTAAAGACCATAGCAACCAGCACTCAGTTTGAGACCATAGCAAACCAGCACTCAGTTAGAGACCATAGCAACCAGCACTCAGTTAGAGACCATAGCAACCAGCACCCAGTTGGAGACCATAGCAACCAGCACTCAGTTAGAGACCATAGCAACCAGCACCCAGTTGGAGACCATAGCAACCAGCACTCAGTTAGAGACCATAGCAACCAGCACTCAGTTAGAGACCATAGCAACCAGCACTCAGTTGGAGACCATATCAACCAGCACTCAGTTAGAGAGGATAGCAACCAGCACTCAGTTAGAGACCATAGCAACCAGCACTCAGTTAGAGACCATAGCAACCAGCACTCAGTTAGAGACCATAGCAACCAGCACTCAGTTAGAGACCATAGCAGCCAGCACTCAGTTAGAGACCATAGCAACCAGCACTCAGTTAGAGACCAGAACAACCAGCACTCAGTTAGAGACCATAGCAAACAGCACTCAGTTAGAGACCATAACAACCAGCACTCAGTTAAGGCCCTATCACACTGTCCCGAAATTGACACCCGATGGACACACGAATATGGAATTGTGAATTTTGCACGAAGATGGCCCCGAACCACACACGAAGGCAACATTTACATTACATTTAAGACATACAACTGCAATGAAAGTACCAAAAACAATTATGTTACAGTACTATGATACTGTACTGATATCTTCAGACTTTGTTCTTTACTTTATCCGTCGTTATATGTAGAAAATATTACGTTTTCTCCGTAATGTTGTTTCCATAACAACAACAACTTTCTGTCAACTGGTCCTTCAAAATAATATATTATATCCTTTTTAGTTTCACAGAACACAAATTGGGTTATTTACATAATATATTTACATGATTTTGTTGTGCAATAAAATAACCCGATGGACACACGATAAAGGAAATGTTCAAATTCGGCTGTGATCGTAGCAACATCGGGCCATTCGTGAGGCATCTTAAGCCTTCGTATGACCGCCGGTGGAGTTTCTCAGGCTCCGGCAGCAACTTCGTGAGCGGTGGCAAAATCTTTGGCATGCCAAAAATTTGCCGAAGGACCTTGCGAAGGTTAATTTTCGTGTTGAATTCGTGTGTCAATTTTTCCCTTCGTAAGGCCATCGTGAGGGCATTGTGTTATCATCGGTGCCATCGGGCATTCGCCCCGATCAGAGTGAGGGCGAATGCCCGATGGCACCGATGATAACACGAAGATGACACGATTTGACAAGATGTCCTCACGAGTGCCTTACGAAGTTGCTGCTCACTAAGTTGCTGCCGGAGCCTGAGAAACTCCACCGGCGGTCATACGATGGCTTAAGATGCCCTCACGAATGGCCCGATGTTGCTACGATCACAGCCGAATTTGAACATTTCCTTTATCGTGTGTCCATCGGGTGTCAATTTCGGGACAGTGTGACAGGGCCTTTAGAGACCATAGCAACCAGCACTCAGTTAGAGACCATAGCAACCAGCACTCAGTTAGAGAGCATAGCAACCAGCACTTAGTTAGAGACCATAGCAACCAGCACTCAGTTAGAGAGCATAGCAACCAGCACTCAGTTAGAGAGCATAGCAACCAGCACTCAGTTAGAGACCATAGCAACCAGCACTCAGTTAGAGACCATAGCAACCAGCACTCAGTTAGAGACAATAGCAACCAGCACTCAGTTAGAGACCATAGCAACCAACACTCAGTTAGAGACCATAGCAACTCAGTTAGAGACCATTGCAACCAGCACTCAGTTAGAGACCAGAACAACCAGCACTCAGTTAGAGACCATAGCAACCAGCACTCAGTTAGAGACCATAACAACCAACACTCAGTTAGAGACCATAGTAACAAGCACTCAGTTAGAGACCATAGCAACCAGCACTCAGTTAGAGACCATAGCAACCAGCCCTCAGTTAGAGACCATAGCAACCAGCACTCAGTTTGAGACCATAGCAACCAGCACTCAGTTAGAGAGCATAGCAACCAGCACTCAGTTAGAGACCATAGCAACCAGCACTCAGTTAGAGACCATAGCAGCCAGCACTCAGTTAGAGACCATAGCAACCAGCACTCAGTTAGAGACCATAGCAACTCAGTTAGAGACCATAGCAACCAGCACTCAATTAGAGACCAGAACAACCAGCACTCAGTTAGAGACCATAGCAACCAGCACTCAGTTAGAGACCATAGCAACTCAGTTAGAGACCATAGCAACCAGCACTCAATTAGAGACCAGAACAACCAGCACTCAGTTAGAGACCATAGCAACCAGCACTCAGTTAGAGACCATAACAACCAGCACTCAGTTAGAGGCCATAGCAACCAGCACTCAGTTAGAGACCATAGCAACCAGCACTCAGTTAGAGACCATAGCAACCAGCACTCAGTTAGAGACCATAGCAACTCAGTTAGAGACCATAGCAACCAGCACTCAGTTAGAGACCAGAACAACCAGCACTCAGTTAGAGACCATAGCAACCAGCAATCAGTTAGAGACCATAACAAACAGCACTCAGTTAGAGACCATAGCAACCAGCACTCAGTTAGAGACCATAGCAACCAGCACTCAGTTAGAGACCATAGCAACCAGCACTCAGTTAGAGACCATAGCAACCAGCACTCAGTTAGAGACCATAGCAGCTCAGTTAGAGACCATAGCAACCAGCACTCAGTTAGGAGACCAGAACAACCAGCACTCAGTTAGAGACCATAGCAACCAGCACTCAGTTAGAGACCATAACAACCAGCACTCAGTTAGAGACCATAGCAATCAGCACTCAGTTAGAGTCCATAGCAACCAACACTCGTTAGAGACCATAGCAACCAGCACTCAGTTAGAGGACCATAGCAACCAGCACTCAGGTTAGAGACCATAGCAACCAGCACTCAGGTAGAGACCAGAACAACCAGCACTCAGTTAGAGACCATAGCAACCAGCACTCAGTTAGAGACCATAACAACCAGCACTCAGTTAGAGACCATAGCAACCAGCACTCAGTTAGACACCATAGCAAACCAGCAGGGGGCGATGAGGAGACACTCAGTTAGAGACCAACCAGCAGGGGGTCATGAGGGGGACACTCAGTTAGAGACCATAGCAACCAGCAGGGGGGCGATAAGGAGACACTCAGACAAGAGAGAGGCCTTATTGTCATTAGCTACGGTGTAGACCATGGCAAATGAGAAACTTAGGTCACATGGTGAGGGGTGGAGGCATGTGTTTTAGGACGCAAGAGGTTTTTTTAACTGAGAACAAGTCTTGAAGAAATTGCGGTGTGAATACTGGACATAAAATACACACTGTTTTCAAACATATACACGTAAATATATCTAATATATGACCCAAATATGTATATATGTTCATTTTAATTCATTTCTTATTTCATAGTTAGTTAGCTGTCTATCATGTTATTGGCTAACATACGGGGGTTGGGGCAAAGCGTAACCAAAAGGATGTCAAATTGTATTTCCTTAGAGATTATTGAAAAATGTGTGGTGTGGTGTGTGTGGGTGTGTGTGTGTGTGTGCGTGTGCGTGTGTGTGCATGTGGGTGCGTGTGTGTGTGTGTGTGTGCATGTGTGTGTGTGTGTAGATGGGTTATGCGGTCCCTCAGCAGACAGCTGCAGGGATTCACACCCGCCTGTACAGCAGAGCCTTCATCATCGACGACGGGAGGCGCAGAGTCCGTCTTCGTCACCGCCGACGTGGGAATGATTTCACAGAGGCTGCGTCTGGAGGTTGAAAACACACACACACACACACACACACACACCACACACACACACCCACAAACACACACACACCACATATATATATAATATACATTTAAACATATATTACAATCTCTTATTACTTTTTACTGAAGCCTTTACTTAGAAGTATAACCAGGAGGGAACTCTTTAAAATATCTCATAATTATCTAAAACACTTTTGTAACCTTAAAAAAAGGAACAGCTGACTTAAATTATTTACAATATATTCAGAAGTTTATTTTTTAAAAACTTATTCTTTATTAGTTATTTTCACACATTCACCTTTACATCCAAAAGTCCTCCAATTGAGATGAACAGTTTCTTTAACAAGGGGTCACAACATGTACAAGGTCTCAAATCACAAAACTTCAACATGAGAATATGAAAAGCAAAATGTATAGAATTAAACATATATTAAACATATACTATATATAAACACTGAGGTTCAAGGCTTTTATTGGTCATACGAACCCTAGAGGACGAATTTAGGAATTAAATGTTAGAAGATATTTCAAAATGTTCTCCGTGGAAACCCAATTAATCAAGGTCTCAAATCCCAAAAATTCAACATGAGAATATGAAAAACTAAATGTATAGAATTAAACATATATTATATATAAACACTAGAGGTACGTATTTATGAAAAAAGAGTTGGAGATTATTCGAGAAATGTTCTTCATGGGCCCGTGGAAACCCAATTAAAAATGTTCTCGAAGAGATAGCAAATAACTTCAAAATAAGTTTTAAAGGTCTCCTATCAAACCATTTTTAGGCATATATTATAGGTCTAAGATATATAAAAAACATGTCTCTGAAGTGTTTGCTCAAAATAGAGAGAGGGTTGTATTTTCTGACACTTTGTGAGTCTCCTGACACACCGGGGACACATATGTATGTATACAAAACATCAAAAAAATTGCATTTTGCATGATAGGGGTAATTTAAAGTCAGTTGTAATGTGTTTGATTAATGTCCAGGTCCTGCGGGCGCTGCCAGCTGAAGTACGGGGACCTGTACCGGCAGGATAACGTGGTTCTGAGCGGGAACGCACACCCACAGCGGGCCGGCCGGTACTTCCAGTACACGCTGTTCATGATCTCCTGCAAAGGCTTCATGAGGAGTCCATCGAGCCGCTCGTCAACGGCATCGTCAAGGTGGGGTTCATTTAAGGTCCAGAGTTTAGACAGAGCCCAACATAACATAAAACTGTACTCCAAGTATCACCTTTTCTCCAGAGTATAAACTCACACATAACCTATAATTACATACAACTCAGCCTCAGGTCATAGAAAGAAAATACTTTAATTCTGTAAGTATGACCTTGTTTTCCTGAATATAGACATCGTCCATCATAAAAGTCCTACAAGTATAATATTTTAGAGATTATTCATTACATTACATTACATTACATTACATTGCATTTAGCTGAACCTTTTGTCCAAGCGACTTACAATAAGTACATTCGACCAGGAAGACACAACCTTGAAGAAAACAGAATCATATAAGTATATCAGGTTTCATAGAGCCAAACATTTCAAGTGCTACTCAACTGGCTTTAGGTAATCCAGTCCTTTATTGGTATAAAAGTGCTTCGTTAATCGTTCTAAACGCTCGAAGTGGAGTCGAAAGAGATGAGTGTTTCAAGTTTGCGCCGGAAGATGTGCAAGCTATCTGCCGTCCTGATGTCAATGGGGAGCTCATTCCACCATCTTGGAGCCAGGACAGCAACCCCGTGTTTTCGCCGATGGGAACTTGGGTCCCCCTCGCAGCGAGGGCGCAACGAGTCGTTTGGCTGATGCAGAGCGTAGTGCACGCGCTGGGGTGTACGGTTTAACCATGTCCTGGATGTAGGAAGGGCCAGATCCATTCGCAGCACGGTAAGCAAGTACCAGTGTCTTGAAGTGGATTCTAGCAGTTACCGGAAGCCAGTGAAGGGAGCGGAGGAGCGGAGTGGTGTGGGAGAATTTAGGAAGGTTGAAAACCAGACGAGCCGCTGCATTCTGGATGAGCTGCAGAGGTCGGATGGCACATGCAGGTAGACCAGCCAGGAGGGAGTTGCAGTAGTCTAGGCGTGAGATGACGAGAGCCTGGACCAGAACCTGCGTCGCTTTCTGGGTCAGCTGGGGACGTATCTTCCTGATGTTGTAAAGCGTGTATCTGCAGCAGCGGGTTGTAGCAGCGATGTTTGCAGTGAAGGACAGGTTGTTATCTAGGGTCACACCCAGATTCCTTGCAGTCTGAGTCGGGGAAACAACTGAGGTGCCGATGTTGATTGTCAGGTCAAGAGTTGGACAATCTTTTCCCGGGAGGAAGAGCAGCTCAGTCTTGTCCAGGTTGAGTTTGAGGTGGTGAGCGACATCCACTGAGAGATGTCAGCTAGACAAGCAGAGATGCGTGCGACGACCTGGGTCTCTGAGCGGGGAAAGGACAGAATTATTGGGTGTCGTCAGCGTAGCAGTGGTAAGAGAAAACCATGCGGGCTAATGACGATCCGAGCGAGTTTGTGTACAAGGAGGCAGAGGAGGGGACCAAGAACAGAGCCTGAGGACCCCCGTAGGTTAATTGACAAGGGGTCGGACGCAGACCCTCTCCAAGTCACCCTGTAGGTACGGTCTTTCAGGTATGAGGTGAGGAGGGAAGTGCAGAGTCCAGAAACTCCAAGTTTTTGGAGAGTGCGAAGGAGGATCTGATGATTCACCGTGTCGAATGCAGCAGACAGGTCCAACAGGATGATGACAGAGGAGAGGGATGCAGTTTTGGCAGTGTGCAGTTCCTCCGTGACAGCAATGAGAGCAGTTTCTGTGGAGTGACCTGCCTCTGAAACCAGACTGGTGCGGATCCAGAAGGTTGTTCTGATTGAGATAACAGAGAGTTGTTTAAAGACAGCGCGTTCAAGTGATTCATAGCCCCCAATAACAATTAACTGTACTTCTGAAACTCCTACCTTATTTCCAGAGTATAGATGTAGCCCATCGCAACATAAAACTGTACTTCTGAAAGTGTCACCTTGTTTCCAGAGTATAGACATAGCCCATATTAAATAAACTACTTCTGAAAGTATCACCTTGTTTCCAGAGTATAGACATAGCCAATATTAACATATAACTGTACTTCTGAAAGTATCACCTTGTTTCCCAGAGTATAGACATAGCCAATATTAACATATAACTGTACGTCTGAAAGTGTCACCTTGTTTCCAGAGTCTAGACATAGCCCATATTAACATAAACTACTTCTGAAAGTATCACCTTGTTTCCAGAGTATAGACATAGCCAATATTAACATATAAACTGTACTTCTGAAAGTCTTACCTTGTTTCCAGAGTATAGACATAGCCTTAGTTAACATACAATTGTACTTTAGAGAGTATGACTTTGTCTCCAGAGTATAGACATAGCCCATATTAACATAACACTTCTTCTGAAAGTATCACCTTGTGTCCAGAGTATAGACATAGCCTATATTAAATCAAATCAAATCAAATCAAGTTTTATTTATATAGCACAAACGATTTTGGTGGAGCCAAAGTGCTGTAACATATAATAAAAACAGCCTACAGTAGAGACACTTTAACAGCAAATACAACAGCACAGATTGTTCAGAATATCAGTATAGGAAAAATGACACCCTCTTCCTTAGATCGTCCTGTCCTTAGATCCTCTGTCCTAGACCCCTCTGTTCCTTAGACCCTCTGTTCTTAGACCCTCTGTTCTTAGACCCTCTATCCTTAGACCCTCTGTCCTCAGACCCTCTGTCCTTAGACCCTCTGTCCTTAGGACCCTATGTCATTAGACCCTCACATTGTACAAGGAAAAAACTTCCAGAGAAACCCACAGTTTAAGAGGGAACATGGGAGAAAGCTCAGGAGAGCAACAGAGGAGGGATCCCTCTCCCAGGACGGACAGACGTGCAATAGATGCCGTGTGGAAATCAAGAGATAATACATTTTACAGCATATAGACCGAATGTTAGGAAATGCATGTGTCTGTAATAAGAAGAGGAATCCACGAGGATGTCAGCTACAATCCAATAAATATTAACATCAAACTACTTATGAAAGTATCACCTTGTTTCCAGAGTATAGACATAGCCCACAGCAGCATTAGGGCCGGGCAGGATCTTCCGGAGTCGGGGGGAGCTGGAGGACAGCAGCCTGAACAGAAGTCCTCACTCGTACCTGAACAACCCAGAGAGCGAGAGACACAGGTACACAAACTCTCAGAGAACAAAGTAATCCATGACTTTAAGTGAAGAAGTTATTGATTTGATGTTGTTATTGATCATCAGGTATAAGTGGAACACGGATAAACAGGTTCTGGTTCTGAAGTTCACCAATCTGGACGGAGACGGCATCGGTATGCTCAGGTGAGAACACACCTTTAGTAAGAATGTATCAATATCACTGTTGGTAAAAAATGTGCCAGAAATAATAAAAAAACAATACAAATGATAACAAACAGAATCAGAAACAGGTTTATCAGCAGGTACACGTACGAGGAATATGACTTGGTGTCGTGCTGCAGACATACAAGGGAAACACAATTAAAAACACAGATAGAAAACTATATGAGAAAAATATTATAACATTACAAAATATTTAAAAATATAGTAAAATATAGCAGTATCTAAATTTGAATATCATTGTAGTAAAATATATGATATTACATTATACAAAATATTACATTAATAACGGCCCAGGATTAGGGTCGAGGATTTTCGGGATATTAAAATTATAATTTCCTACGATTGCTGTTTGTGAAATTCTTCAGAGAAACTGATAAATGATTCGTGGACAAAAAAAATCTTTGATCTCAAGGGGCTTTCACCTGGTTAAACAAAGGATACACACAAACAAACAATAAAGAAAGTCAATATAAAGGTGAAATAGATCTGAAATGCAGGAACAGAGCAGCTTCATCCCAGAATACAGTTTACAGTCACAATATATAGGAGAGAAACCCCTTAGATTCTCTGAGGCATCGTCTAAAACACCCCCCCATTAAACCATAGAACCCCTCCAGTCCTTTAGCCCATTTGTAAATCCACCTTTTGCACTTCCTTGATCCTCCTGAAATGTAAATCCTTAGCATCTGTCTCTGTTAAACACATACAAGACTAAAATACAATTTAACATTGTGAAAGGCAATCAGAGTATAAGACTATATGTTTTACATGTTTATATGACACTGTTATGATGACGATGTTTATGCCCACACACACAGCTGGGTTTGCGGTTGCACGCCGTCAGCATGAAACTACACCAACCGGATGGTGAGCAGCGACAACATGGGATACGCCTCCTACCTGCTGGAGCAGGACAAGAACCGCGGGCAGCTGCCTGGACAGGTGGGGCGCCGGCACACAATATGACTGTGTCTACCTTCATTCGGATAAAAAACAATGATCATACCATGACAACACTGGGGGGAATCCAGAATTCCAGCTAAATGACGCTGTGTAATAACAGCTACCTGGACAGGTGGCGCCATTACACAAAATGATCATTTCTACCTTTGGTCTGAAAAAGGTAAACGTGTGTGTGTGTGTGTGTGTGTGTGTGTGTGTGGTGTGTGTGGTGTGTGTGTGTGTGTGTGTGTGTGTGCGTGTGTGTATGTGTGTGGTGTGTGTGTGTACAGGGAGGTTTCGTTGCTGGTTTCTCATCCAGTAATCTCGGAGACGTCAGTCCGAACACCAAAGGTCCTCGCTGCATGAACACCGGGCTGCCCTGTGACTACCTGAACAGCTCCTGTCCCGTGGGAGGGGTAAACACACACACACAACACACACACACACACACACACAACACAAAATACCACACACATACACACACACACACACACATAGCAGACCATAAACGGTGTGTGTTTTAGACTAAGCAGTGTGGGGCGTTTGGACCTGGAGCCGACATGTTCGAGAGCACGAGGATCATCGGACACAGCATCTACATGAAGGCCAAGGTGGTGGGGTGTGTGTGTGTGTGTGTGTGTGTGTGTGTGTGTGTGTGTGTGTGTGTGTGTGTGTGTGTGTGTGTGTGTGTGTGTGTGTGTGTGTGTGTGTGTGTGTGTGTGTGTGTTGTGTGCTTGTGTGTGTGTGGGATAGATTAATATTTACCTAACCTTTACTGTACATTAAGTCATTCAAATATTGTTACATTAGGTTAAAAAATATCTTTTAAGAAATCTGAATTTTTTTGTGGCAGTTTTCAGGACTGAAGTTGGTTAAAAATGTAATTCAGTGGAAGTGGAAAATAGTATTTGTATTATTTTACATCCGTTGTGTCCACTCAGCCCATCAGAGAAACTGTTTTGAAGAGAGTTACAAGGAATAAATAAAAAAATTGAAACAATTAAAATACTTGTTCTTAGTACATTGTGGGGTGCCATTTTCACGTAGTGCTTTGTGGGGACCCTTTATTGGAGGTTATCAAATTCAGTCAATTTATCTGACAAGCATGTGTGTGTGTGTTTGTGTGTGTTTGTATGTGTCTGTGTGTGTGTGGTGTGTCTCTGTGTGTGTGTGGGTGTGTGTGTGTGTGTGTGTGTGGTGTGTGTGTGTGTGTGGTGTGTGGTGTGTGTGTGGTGTGTGTGTGTGTGTGTGTATTATCTGCCCCCTGAAGGAGCTGTATGGTACTGCAGTGGAAGAGGTTACAGGTGTTCTGCACTCGGCCCATCAGTGGGTCAACATGACGGATGTTACTGTCCAGATCAACACCACACACACGGTCAGCCACTCACACATCACGGAGAACAGGTTTTAGCCACGTTAGCATGTGTAGCTCAAGCTTTTTCTTAAGGGAGCTAAAAGAGAGGAAAAGCAGAAGTGGAAATTCAGAATTATCTGATATGTTTGTTTTTTCTCGTTGGATTTTAGTGCATTATTATTTATGTATTTAATCACTATTTCTATTCTATTTTTATTTTCTTGCACTATTTTAGCTGTTATATTTGTTCTATGTCCATATGTTGCACTGTTGGAAGAGCCTGTGACCTACGTTTTTCATTGACACATCTACACTGTAGCTGATGTACAAAGGAAAATAAAGCCTTACATCTTGAATCTTCAGGCCAGTACATGTAAACCAGCTCTGGGTCACAGTTTTGCAGCGGGAACAACAGACGGAGGAGGAGACCTCAACTTTACTCAGGGTGATTATACAGTCTTTCTAACGTCATTATACTGAAGGTCATTATAATGTATTTCCTCCATCATTCTGGTTTGAATCCCACTTCAATTCAATTCAATTCAAAACCTTTATTTATCAGGTAAAATCCCATTGAGATCAATGATCTCTTTTTCAAGGGAGACCTGCAGCAGTAGGTTCCACAAGAAGACATAAACAACAGAACAACAAAAGGACATACAGCAAAATGTACAGGGATTACAATTGACATATTTAACCACATGTACAGGTACCAACAGCATCTGATTTTGGAGCATCCAACTGAGCTTTAAAAACATGTAGTGGTACTAGCTTGGTAATTTTCCATTCTTTTTGCAGACTGTTCCATGTTAGTGGAGCTGCACATCTAAAAGCTTTCTTCCCTAAGACAGTCCTAGCACTTGGCACATTTAATAAAACCACAGCATTCGATCTCAGGCAATAAGTACTTTCAATTCGCCGAGAGATCAGAGAGCAGATATAAGATGGTAGTTTATCCAACATGGCTTTGTAAATGAAAAAGTACCAGTGACTGAGCCTCCGTACAGTAAGTGATGGCAGACCTGCCTTGGTATACAGGGTACAGTGATGCGTAAGTGCTTTACAATTTGTCACAAATCTCAGTGCGCTGTGATACGCAGCATCTAACTTGACCAGGCAATGGGCAGGTGCATTCATATACATCAGATCACCAGAGTCCAGCACAGGTCAAAAGGTCACAGAGCCTTTTCCTGGCCTCAAGCGAGAAACAGGACTTGTTCCTGAAGAAGAAACCTAGTCTAACCCTCAGCTTTTTAAGCAGGTTATTGACATGAAATTTAAAAGTGAGACAGTCATCAAGCCAGATACCCAAGTATTTGTAACAGGTAACCACTTCAAGTTGTATTCCTTGCGTAGTTACAATATCCAAAGCAGTCACCGGTGTATTTTTAGCTTTAGCTTTAGAAAAGAGCATTATCTTGGTTTTATCAATATTTAAAAGAAGCTTTAGTTCAGAGAGCTGAGTCTGAATAATGTTAAAAACAGTTAATTTAACACCAGCCTCCTGAATACCGTGATGTACTTTTTACAGTACATCACGGTATCGTCCGCATAAAAATGTAAGGTTGCTCCTTCGACATTTTCACCTAAACTGTTGATGTAGATGGAGAATAAAAGTGGACCTGAAACAGAACCTTGAGGAACACCATTAGCAATGTTTAACCACTCAGAAGACAGCCCATCAAAGTGAACACATTGGGATCTTTCAGAGAGGTAGTTCACAAACCACCCACTGCATGGCTGGATATGCCGATACTGAGTAGCCTCTGCTTTAAGATGTGATGATCGACGGTATCAAACGCTTTGGACAGGTCAACAAATAGAGCTGCACAACTCTGCTTATTATCTAAAGTACTCGCCACATCATTCACCACTTTCATTGTGCTGTGTTGCTTTCTGAAGCCTGACTGATGTTTAGACAGGATGTCATTTGTACATAAAAACTCCTTTACTTGTTCACTCACTAGGCGTTCGAGCACCTTCGCCAGAACTGATAATTTAGAGATTGGCCTATAGTTATTTAAAGGGATAGTGGAAATCCGCGAATTTTGGGTTTAACTTATGTATTTTTATTAAAAATAAGCATAATAAACAATTTTTTTTAATTTCATGCTCCTAGTTTCATTTTATTTCAATTTTACTGCTCCCGACCACGCCCTCTCAATGAAACGAAATACTTCGGTAATCGTCGGGAATCTTCGGGTGATGACGAAAACAAAGGACGACGGGCACAAACAATGGCGGACATTCAATAGAATTTTCATGTGAATAGCCGACCTTTATTATGGTGAATAGATGTGTTTTGTATGGCTGTAGTGCGACAGCAAATGCAGAGAATGGCGTTTCGACGCATGCGTTTCCAAGAAACCCAGCCATTCGTCGTCAGTTGGTGAAATTTGTTCAGATAACACGGGCAAACTTCAGAGCCGAAGCTGACGAGTACTTCGGCAGTCGTGTGCTCCCGTCATTTTACTGACGATTGTTTCGAGATTCCTCTGTCTCTAGCTCAAATTGAAAGTGGAATACATAAGAAGTGAGTATTTTATTATGTTTTCTAGCTGATTTAATGCATCATTAGCCTGTACCATTGTGTACAACGCCATTTATTGCCTGTCGATTAGGCGACCGGAGGCCTCGTCATCCGATAATCCGGTACACAGTGTCGAATGTGTACACTACAGTCATCATATAGACATGATAGACTAACAGTACTGTGAGTACAGCCTACACCTAAAACTACATTTTCGTAGGAAAGCCGAGAGGATGTTTCTGACTCGCTATCATCACTGGATACCTCGTACAATCCTTCTTTGTCTGGTATATTTGCCCTTCCACGTTCATTCTGCATAGACGCCATTGTTATCGTTTCGTCTTCCTGAGTTTTCGTCACTTCCGGTTTGGCTGAAGCGATAATTTTGTTTCTAAAAAAGTTCGGGGAAGCTGCAATAAAGTGCTTCTAACATGCGTAAGACAATTATTATATTTTTTAATCAGGTGTGATTGTTTTGGTACGTAATTATGCTTGTATATAAGTTCAAACGAAACTATTTGGGGTTCAATTTCCACTATCCCTTTAATAAGGTGGCCTCCCCTCCTTTTAGCAAAGGCAGGACATACGCTGACTTCCATACTTTTGGAATTGTGTTCGTGCTGAGAGAGAGGTTAAAAAGAGTAGTGAGAGGTGGAGCAATAAAATCTGCAGCTATCTTTAAAAAGAAAGGCTCTACGTTGTCCGGGCCGGCCGGTTTCTTAGGATCTAACTTGGTTAAAGCTTCACGAACAACATCAACAGTAAAAGGAGTAAAACTGAAAGGGTTTTCCAGACCACATTGTTCAGAGTCACCGACTGTAGTGTTCACAGAAGCAGAGTTAGTGACAGAATCAAACAGAGAGCCACAGAACACAAATGCTCATTAAAGCAATTAACATAGTAGCCCTGTCCGATATAGAGCCAGATGCTGTGGTAAGGCACGGAGGCCGCTCATTACGGATATCACTAACCCGCCTCTCTCTTTAGGCGCTGTGGAGGGCGACCCGTTCTGGGACGGGATCAGAGATGCTCTGGTGGGTGAGCCGTCCAATCAGTCGCAGGCGTGTCATCATCCCAAACCCATCCTTTTCAACACCGGGGAGGTGAGGCGCTTTCACACCGAGGGTTAAACATCTGTATTTGTTGTCGTTATTTAAATGTGCCCATAAAATAACATGAGAGGAAACATCACAACCATTTTTGGAATCTTAAAAACATGAATTAATAATCTAAAATTATTCCAAAAAAGATTCGAGTGAAACTGGAGAAAGTGTGGGAAGATTTTAAAATATGTCCAACATTTTTTGAGTCAACACGGAAAAATCCCAACAAACTTTGAAATAAATATAAAAAATATAAAAATTATTCAAAACTTATTCGGGAAAAAGTAGAACATTTAAAGAAAATCTTCAAACATAAGAAAAAAAATTGTGAAAACTAAAATATCATTCCAAACTTTGGAAAAGTACAAAAAAATACAAATAATAAAATCTCTTCATATAACAAAAATCGAGTGGAGAAATCGTATAAATATCGCAACCGACATGTACATATATGTGTGTGTGTGTGTGCGTGTGTGTGTGTGTGTGTGTGTGTGTGTGTGTGTGTGTGTGTGTGTGTGTGTGTGTGTGTGTGTGTGTGTGTGTGTGTGTGTGTGTGTGTGTGTGTGTGTGTGTGTGTGTGTGTGTAGATGAACTGGCCTCTGCCCTGGCATCCTCAGATCGTTGACGTTCAGATCATCACTGTCGGCTCTGTAGCTGTGGTGGCCGTTCCTGGAGAGATGACGTAAAAACACTTTAATAATAATAATATACAAATCAAATACTTTAAAAAATGTTATTTCATCTTGTATTCATAATCTGAGTTGTAGTTGAGTATTCAACCACTGAGGACTTTATACAAGTATACACAGTACATGGACAGAGAATTGTAGTTTTTCCAAAATGAGTTTCATATGATATGAATGGTCAACGTTAGATGTAAAAAATATTTAAAAAAACATTTATTTTCTAGTGTCTTTTTAGGAGACTATTAACTCTAAATAAAAAAATACATGTGAAATATTCATTTACATTTTTCTTGTTATATTTTGTCCTTTTATATTTCAGCACCATGTCGGGGAGGAGGTTAAGAGAAGCCGTCAAACAGGTGAGACACAACGAGGACACAACACATCAACACATCTGCAACAGGTCATGTGATCATACTGTGTCTGTGTGTGTGTGTGTGTGTGTGTGTGTGTGTGTGTGTGTGTGTGTGTGTGTGTGTGTGTGTGTGTGTGTGTGTGTGTGTGTGTGTGTGTGTGTGTGTGTGTGGGTGTGTGTTGTGTGGGTGTGTGTGTGTGTGTGTGTGTGTGTGTGTGTGGGTGTGTGTGTGTGTTAGGAGCTGCAGTCGGAGGGTGCGTTCAGGGACTCGGAGGTGGTGATCGCCGGCCTGAGTAACATCTACACGCACTACATCACCACCTTCGAAGAGTACCAGGTACAAACAGCAGAGGCTCAGTTGTAAAGAAGACACACAGAAAAAAATAGAATAAACAGGATTTCTGGAAAACAAAGAGTAAATAATTCTAAGTGCATTGTTGTTGTTTTTTACAGGTGCGC